>NC_138547.1:2633098-2773098 GCF_964234715.1 Podarcis melisellensis | reverse complement strand
GAGGGTGGTATACAATTTTTTTTATAAATGATGGCGATGTATTAGTGAGAATAAATGATTTTGTAGACAAAATTGTACAAATGTGTGTGTATGGGGGGGCACACTAAAATGCTGGTGAATTTTCAAAAGAACTTTTAAAATAAATAAATAAATCACACAGTGATGTGGAAATGTGGGGAACTGAAATTAAGACTGCAGAAGAGAAACTGAGAGAAACCCTAATTGACAACTCTGCCTCTCCCTAGTTCCAGGTCTCCCATCCCACCAAGCATGTAAAATGACATTTTACCATGCATGGTGCTTTAGTGTCTATGTATATCCACTGACATGCATGCATCCACCCCACCTTTCAGACACTTGGGAGGAAGATTTATTTGTTTCATAAAATTTATACACCAGTTGACTTTTCTTTAAAAAAACAACAATCCTCAAAGTGTTTACAAAACATATAAAACAATAAAATTAGCACCAAGAAACATTAACAACAATAATCAAAGACTATCAGAAAGTTAAAATAACAATACAGTCATACCTTGGGTTACAGACACTTCAGGTTGCGTTTTTTCAGGATATGGACCACCGAAACCTGGAAGTACCGGAACGGGTTACTTCTGGGTTTTGGCGGTCGCGCATGCACAGAAGTGCCGAATTGCAACTCGCATGTGTGCAGACGCGGCACTGCGGGTTGCGAAAGTGCATCCCGCATGGATCACATTCGCAACCCGAGCATCCACTGTAGACTAAAAACAGATTAAAACTCACACCCATTTTCTAAACATCTGGGTAGGCTAGTCTAGACAAAAATGTTTTTAGGTAAAGGTAAAGGGACCCCTGACCATTAGGTCCAGTCGTGACCGACTCTGGGGTTGTGATGCTCATCTCGCTTTATTGGCCGAGGGAGCCGGCGTACAGCTTCCGGGTCATGTGGCCAGCAAGCAGCGCACGGAAACGCCGTTTACCTTCCCGCTGGAATGGTACCTATTTATCTACTTGCAGTTTGACATGCTTTCGAACTGCTAGGTTGGCAGGAGGAGGGACTGAGCAACGGGAGCTCACCCCGTCTCGGGGATTCGAACCGCCGACCTTCTGACTGGCAAGTCCTAGGCTCTGTGGTTTAACCCACAGCGCCACCTACTTAAAAGAGTACAGTGAGGGCAGCTGCCTGATGTCAGTAGGCAAGGAGTTCCAAATATGAACTCTAAGAGACATGCTCACTGGAACATCCTGTGAGCCTTTCCTCCTTGTTCTTTTTAATGTCTTCCTTGAGCAAACTACTCCACATTTGCTTCAGATATTTGGGTTAAGTCAGTGAGTCTCAAACCAGATGGGCTGAGGCAGGCACCGAACCCCTGGAAGCAAGCATGGGAAAGGACATTGTGAACCTTCTTCTTGCTACCAGGCAGGACACAGCATTTATTTCTCCTCCTGTGTATTTCTTCATGAAGCAAAAGCTGTGTGGGTGTCATGTCTCCCCCCAGTATGGGACCCCATCCAAGGCTACTCAGAAGGAAAACCCACCCCAGTCAGCTCCATCTGTGCACATGAAAGCACGTATGGGGTTGTAGTGCGAGTGGTTTTCTCAAAGAAGATTACACATTCAGATTCCCCATTCAGACAGCAGCACAGAACTAAACCAGCTCATTCACTTATGTGTCAGACCCCATTCTAAAGCATAAACTGCTACATCTTTCTGTACCAACCATAGCTGTCGACCTTCCCTTTTTTTTGGTGGGAAATTCCCTTATTCCAGCACTGTTTCCCGCTGCTTCCCACTGCTATCCTGGGTTGTTAGATATCCCATAGACTGTCCCTGGGACAGGTGAGGCTGCTGATCCCTTATTTTCAAATCTGAAAGTTGACGGCTATGGTACTAACCTAGACCACAATTGCTGCACATTGCATGCACAGTTGAACTAAACATTCAGTAGTTTGCACAATTGAACTAAATAAACGTTCACTAGCTTGCACAATTAAACTACTGCTTTTTTTTTTTTAAAAAAAGAAACAACTATTCTGGCTTTAACATTTGCAGTTCTACTGTCTGTTCAGATGCACCTCGGTATCAATGAGGCATTTGGTTATTTAATCTTCTGCTTCAGGGATGGAATATTTTCCTGGAAAGTTTTCCGCATCCTGAAGAATCATTCCTTTGCTCATTCTCCTTTAAGACAAGAGAAACCACCAGTAGAGAAAACAGCAGACCCCCTCCCCCCCCCGGCTGGGCACCGTTTCAAGACATCCCCATGTTCTTCTGCCGCGTAATTAATGCCATGTTTTATTAGCAATGAAAGCCGGGCTTGTTTTGTACAAATGCTGGTGCAGTAAAGTGTGACTCTGCAGACAGTAAAAAAAAGCGGAGCATAACATTACTTCTGCGATTTATCGCCTGCCAGAGTTGCTTATTCACTGTGTAAAACAAGTTTATTGGTATTTGGCCAATGGCAGCCCAAAAGCCCGCGTTAGTTACGTCTTGGGGAAAGTGCCGCTCTTCCCACCACGGTCTGGCGAGAAAACCTGCGGGAACAAATCTCCTCTTGCTAATGCCCATGTGCTTAGCTGGGCTGCTGTAAAGGCCCACCCTTGAATCCTTGGATTCTTCTCCCTGAATTTGCCCCAAGGCATCCCTGCTAGTAAAACCGAGGAAACTGCCTCACACCCGGTTAGACTCCCAACCTTACCTGGAGATGCCATCAGGGAAAGAACCTGGGACACTCTGCATGCAAGGCAGATAGATGCCCCTTCACCTGGAATGAGAACCTTATATTCAGTGGGCCGGGAGCACTGTGGGGCAGAGTGTGGAGGGAGCCCGCTGCGCCTTGGCAGCATCCTCACACAGCGCCACCCAGCCAAGGAGAGTGGCGGCAAGGCTGCTGTGACTCTTCTCCTCTCCGCCCCAGACCTGAGCTGGCTGGGCATGAGGTCCCCATGAGGGAGCTTCTGTGTCATGCCCTCTCTGCTCATATCCCCTCTCAAAAATGCTCCCATGGCTGCAGCCCCCCATGCTATGCCCTTGCTTATATTCAGTCAGACCTTTGGCCCATCTAGCTCAGCTTTATCTACACTGATCTCTCCCAGCCCTCACTGAAGATGCCTGCAGGGACTAAACCTGGGTCCTTCTGCAAGCAAAGCAGGTGCTCTGTTACTGAGCTTCAGTCCTTCTGTGTACAGTGGCACCTCGGGTTAAGTACTTAATTCGTTCCAGAGGTCCATTCTTAACCTGAAACTGTTCTTAACCTGAAGCACCACTTTAGCTAATGGGGCCTCCCACTGCCGCCGCACCGCCAGAGCACGATTTCTGTTCTCATCCTGAAGCAAAGTTCTTAACCCGAGGTACTATTTCTGGGTTAGCAGAGTCTGTAACCTGAAGCATCTGTAACCTGAATGTAACCTGAAGCATATGTAACCCGAGGTACCACTGTATTTTGTTCCCTTAACTCTCCCACCCTTCATAGCAGGAACGAGAACAGTCCAGGGGTTCTGTTCCCTTTTTTAGATTTTATGTACAGTGGACACTCGGATTGCGAATGTGATCCATGCGGGGTGCACGTGCGCAACCTGCAGCATTTGCAACCCACAGTGGCATGTCTGCGCATGCACGGATTGCAATTTGGCACTTCTGCACATGCGCAAAGCACAGTTTAGTGTTTCTGCGCATGCGCGACCGCTGAGACCCAGAAGTAACCTGTTCCGGTACTTCCGGTTTTCGGCAGGTCCGTCACTCAAAATAACACAACCTGAAGCGCCTGTAACCCAAGGTATGACTGTAAATCACAGGCACCACCTGCGAACCTGTGGCTCCCAGAAGCCATCAGGATGTGACAGCGGCTGCACCTTGGGAATGTTTTTGTCTGGCCAACTAAACTAGGTGAGGGGAGCCGAGGGGGTCTCAAAACTTCAGTCTGCAAAAGCAGGCTGCGGTGGATAGGGCAGGTGAGAACAACAGTGAGGCCAACAGTCAAGAAAGCGGTTTCTGCCCATGCTGTAGAGGGAAGTGAGGGGCAGAGGGAAGGTAGCCCATCTAGGAAAATGAAAGCTTTGATCTTAAACCTCTGCTGCTTTGCACCTATTCTCATTTGTGCACTAGGCCTTGAGGGTAAACATGGAGGAAAAAATCTGTGCCCTCTACCTTGCAGAACATCTTTGGGAGAAGATAAGTCTAAGCAGTAAACCCTACACAAATCCAGAGTGGAATCCCTGGAGTGGTTGGGTAGTACCTTGTACACCTCCTTCCAGCACCTCCTGCAGCCTCGCTGGTGCCAAACATATTGCCCTGTTTCCTTTGGAACACTTCCGCGAGACCGAGAGGGAGGTCTTGTCATTTGTAATATAATATAATATTATTTATTATATTTGTATCCCACTTTTCCTCTCAGGAGCTCAAGGTGGTTCTCACTTCTTCTTCCCCAATTTTATCCTCGCAACATCCCTGTGAGGTAGGTTAGCCTGGGTGCCCAGGGGCAGTACAGCAATGAACACCATGGTAGTTAAAGGCTGTTGCTTCCGAGCTGAGCTCAGGAGCTTCCTGGGGGCATCTGCTAGGTCACTGTGGGGAAAAAGATGCTGGATTAGATGGGCCTTTAGCCTGAGCCAGATGCTGGACTCTACAACTTGTTCACTCAGGGATGTGTCACAAAGGGCTCTGGTGCGATGGGGTGGCAAAGGAGGGGGAGAGCTTGGTTCCTCTATATTTTGGTCTTCCTTCTCAAATTTCTGGAGCCCTACAACCTGTTGTCTGGAACTGCCACCGCCTAGCAAACCTCGCTTGCTATTTCACCTTTTTGTTTTTAATGCAAAAGCTTCAATTTTACTGCCAGGGAAAGCAACAATTAACTTCTGCTTAGAGAGAGCGGTGGGGTTGTGGTGGGTTGGAGGCTGGGGTGGGGTAGGAGGGAAGGAGAAGCTGTGGATTTTGGAAAAGGAGCAGCACTTTGGAGGTGGAAGTAGTAATAGTGAAGGAGAAAAGCAGGAAGCAGAAGTTGCCCTGGAAACCAGTGTTTATGAGGAGGGGGGTGAAGCAGGAAAACTTGGGTGAGACTGTTGCAACAACCCCCTCACACACCCCCCTCTGCCTATCCTTGGTCTCTGAGCTTTTCTGTCCTGTTGGCTGCTGTGAATGAGAAACAGCTTCGAGGCGAAGATGGAGCCTGCCGTGGAAGGCTCGGCCGGAGGTAGCAGTCAGGGGGCCTGGTGTATGTATCCAATTGCTTGCTGCAAAAGTCTCAAAGAGGAACAAAGAGGGGGTTTTGCCAGGGCTTTTGGATATGGGAGCTGGTCTGGAGAGGCATCTGCAGGTCTATTGTGTCTTTCCAAGGTTTTGGGGATTTCCAGGCCACTGGGTGGGTGGGGAGGGGGTGGCAGGGAGCTAAATGTTACTAGGCTCTTGAAGATTGGCAGGTTGGTGCTTTGGGGTTGCAACTAGGGAATGGGAAGAGAGATTCAATTCATATATAAGGATGAGAACTACCAATTTCCAAAAAGTATCTGAAGCAGAACATGGTCATCTTTTGAAATTTGCACTTCTCCAAATTTTCAGTGTGGCTCTTCTGCCATGCAATGTGTACAAACATGCATGCCCAAGGTTGAAGTGTGCAGGAAATGCATGCATTACTGAAGATAACATAGAGAAATACATCATTTTAAGTTGGAGGGAAGGCTTAGCAGAAATGTGCATAAGATAGGAAATTCACATTAGCATTTAGGGAATTTTCACTAGGAATTGTTTCAAAACAAAATCAGAAACTGAAGGGTTAATACAGAGAACTGAACCTGGTGGCCCTTCATGTGGGCTTTCGTTAAAATTAAATAGATAAATTGCCGACTGGAAAAACAGAGAAGCCGACAGAAAGTGAAATTGACTGATTCACCCAGCTCTTGTTGCAAGGGGGCTCTGTTAGTGGGGCAGCAGCAGACTGCAGATAGGGGGGGGGGATAGAGAGCTGTTATGACGAGTCAAAGGTAGCCTGTGATCTGTGCATGAATGAGCTCTTGGATTTTGCTCAAGGGACAGAGAGTTGGGACAATCCTATGATGGAGTGGGAATTCTCCTTTGCTCCTCATCTTCCTTTCCTTTGAAGATACAACTAGTAGTAGCATGGACAGAGTGCAAGGGGGCTGTCCCCAACACAAACATAAATGGTTAAAAGCCCCTTTGAGCAAAGTGGGGGTCCGGTTCCCTCCTTCCCTTCAGCTTATCTGCATGTTTCCACCACATAATGTCACTACAGCTATACTTCTAGGCACTTTTCATAAAATCATAGAATTGGAAAGTATCCACTGGGTCAACTGGTCCAACCCTCTGCAAGGCTTTTACTTCTTGCTGAATAGAGTCACTTCCTCTTGCCAGCAATCATTCCAATTTTATTGCAACTCAGCTGTACTAAGAGTAAAGGTAAAGGTAAGGGACCCCTGATCATTAGGTCCAGTTGTGGCCGACTTTGGGGTTGCGGCACTCATCTCGTTTTGTTGGCCGAGGGAGCCGGCGTACAGCTTCCGGGTCATGTGGCCAGCAGGACTAAGCCACTTCTGGCGAACCAGAGCAGCGCACAGAAACGCTGTTTACCATTCCGCTGGAGCGGTACCTATTTATCTACTTGCAGTTTGACGTGCTTTCGAGCTGCTAGGTTGGCAGGAGCAGGGACTGAGCAGCGGGCGCTCACCCCATCATGGGGATTCGAACTGCCGACCTTCTGATCAGCAAGCCCTAGGCTCTATGGTTTAGACCACAGCGCCACCTGCGTGGGTAAGACTAAGGGTAGACTCAATTGAAATTTAGATGGGGGGCACAGTCTGACTTAGCTGGATGCAACTGCTGTATATTTGGGGTGCAGCCATTTTTATTTTTTTTTTAAAAGAGCTGAAGATAATAAATAAATAAATAAATAAATAAATAAATAAATAAATAAATAAATGATGATAGATAGATAGATGATAGATAGATAGATGATAGATAGATAGATAGATAGATAGATAGATATAGATGATAGATGCAAGCAATACAGCAGCCCCATGCATGCCAAGGAGCACAGCGCCTGCGTCCTTAGGCTGAAGACTGTAGAATTAAATATTTTATGGGTGTGCAAAACAAACCCACCCTTGTAAGCTGGAGGCAATTTATTTGTTTGTGTTGGAGAGGATGGAAAATCAGTCTCTACCATTAAGCAGAGTGAAACAGCCACTTTGAATAGGAGATGCTGGGGGCGAGTGGGGGGTGGAGAGCTGCACGAAAACGCGGGTGGATTTTTGTGGCAACGTAAAAAGCAAAAAAAGCAAACTGGTGTGGGTAATCTGGCAAACCAAACTTAGAAGTGAAAAATGGAGATACCCAAAACTGACAGATTTGCATGTCCTTTTATCTGGCTGCCACTGCTGAGCAACAATCTTTTCCCTAAGGAAGAAGCATCTTCAACAAGCTTTACAGAAACATGGCTTCCCATCAGCATCCAAACAAGTGGTCATTTTTTCCCTTGACACAGCACAGTAGCTATTCCCTCGTGCTGTGTTTCTCTGCCAGCAGCTCCCGAGAGAGATCCTTTTCTCAAACCAAAACAGATAATAAAACATTGTTGGTGATTTCAAACCCGACAAGGTGCAATGCACAATTGCTCCTCCAGGGGACAGCAAGCTGTAAGGAATGGAGGCCACTTCAGACGCAAGAGAGATTTTTCTGTGGTTAGAGGGCAGGTCTTTCCTATTGCCCATCACAACGGCAATCAGAAAGAGAATTCATGGTTGCAATTGAGCAAATTTGCACAAAAATGTGCTGCCCAACTTAATCCAGGGTTTGACATGCCCTGAATATATTTGTCTAGCTGGACATCCTGCCTGCTGGACTTTTCAGGGTTCATCAGCCCCATTTCCTTAATGGGGAGGGGCGGTCATTTGGAGCATCCATCACTATCCTCCTGAATCTACTGAGATCATTTAAATAAAAGCAGGAGGGTTTTGGTGGAGCAATGACCCATACCATATCCTTCTCCGTGCAGATCCTGGTATCTGGGAGCAAAGAAAGATTGTACAGGGATGAGTGTGCTGGCCATCAATGCATCTTTAAAGAGACCTTGATATTAAACTACATTACAAGTGTCCCTTCCTTAGTGAGGAAGCTTTTGCTGCTTCCAGGGCTGGCAAGAGATATGAGAGCCATCCACTCACTTCTGCCTCTGTCTACGACAGAACGTGGCCTTCAAGTTGAATAGGTTGCTAGCCCCTAAAAAACCTCACCACAAGGCAAGATAAAGGCTTGGAGAAAATGAGGGCAGTTGGGGCGTTCACATTCATTAGGGCACGGCCCCCTCCAGGAAAAGGATTTTGCCCTGTCCTAGACTGGGCGGATAGAAAGCAGGAGGTCCCAAGGAGTGGATGTTTTGCTTCAGAAATAAAGTGTTTCCTTTCATTCTGCACCAGCCGGGCCTCTGCCAGAAACTTAATTGCTTGCAGATGACTCTTTTTCTTTCATGGTCTGCCAGACTGAAACTTGTTTGGGGCATGGGGGCTGGGTGAGGGAGCTCCGCCATGTGGCCTTTGAGGTGGAGAAAGAGATGTTCATTCTTGATATTTGTGCCATATGCTGCTTCCAAGTTTCATGGTGGGCCCTTTGCATTTTGAAAGGAGCTTTAGTCTAGTCTTGTTGGGTTGGGAGACCCACTCAAAGAAAGGAGGAATGTAGGTCTTCCAGGCAGGTGGAGACCAAGGTCCTAGAGGCGCTTAAGAAAGGGTTACCAGACGTCCCTGGATTTGCAAATCTGTCCCCGGACAAATTCCGTCCCCAGAATGTCCCCAGATTTGCAAATCTGTTCCCGAGAAATATGGCAGTGGCAGCCTCAGCAGCCCGGAGCCAGCCTGGTAGCACAGTTGGCTCTGGCTGGCTTCAGGAGCTGCTCACTGCTGTGGTGCAGGGAAAACGGTGGGTGCTACAGCAGCTCCTGAAGCCAGCCAAAGTCAACTGCGCCACCAGACTGGCCCCTCCTGGGCAACAGCCGCCCGCCCGTGACTCTCCAGCCTCCCCTGATCTGTCAAAACAAAGGGGGAAGAGGAAGGAGATCAGGAAAGGCTCAGGTGTCATGGGCGGGTGGTGTGCCATTGCCCAGAAAAAAGGAAAAGGGGCCCCTGACCATTAAGTCCAGTCGTGGTCGACTCTGGGGTTGCGGCGCTCATCTCACTTTATTGGCCGAGGGAGCCATTTACAGCTTCCGGGTCATGTGGCCAGCATGACTAAGCTGCTTCTGGTGAACCAGAGCAGCGCACGGAAACGTCATTTGCATTCCCACCAGAGCGGTACCTATTGATCTACTTGCACTTTGATGTGCTTTCGAACCCTAACCCTTATCTCTAACCTAAAATTTTCCCAAGGCTTCATTTCCTTAACCATTTTGGCTGCCCTTTTCCCTTTTTATATATATTTTTCTTAATATATGTATATGTATCCAGTTGGAAAACCAAGGGGTCTATGAAATACCCTGCAAAGTCTGCCCAGCCACGTACATTGGACAAACAAACAGACGAATAAATGCACGTATCGCAGAACACAAGAATGCCGTCAAAAAAGAAGAAAAAACTTCCTCTCTTTTCCAACACATGAAAGAAACAGGACACGAAATTAATTTTGCAGATTCCAAATTGCTCTTTAACATGGAACATCACCACAAGAGAATAATCATGGAAGCCATCGAGATAGAGAAACACCCTCACAACATGAACAAGCGTGACGACACATCCCGCTTGCCAGACATCTGGAAATTAGCCCTCCCCACAAAAACTGACACCAGATCCAGAGGCACACAGAACGCCATCACCAATCAACCACACCAGACCCAAACCCAGACCCTCTCCACAGATAAATTACAGACACCATCCAGTAGCCAAACCATGGTGGCACCTCCGGATGCTGCACCCCCCTGCAATCCCTACACAGATCTGGCTGACACAGGCCACAAAACCACAGCTCGCCCCTATACACGAAGCCAAGCCAGAGCACAACTAAGTGCAGTACAGCCATCTTCTCAGAAAAACTCTTCACAAAGTTCAAGAGGTCAAGACACAAAGACTTTAGCAACTAATCCACACCTAATGACCCACCTAAGTGGTACTCAGGATATCACTCAAGAAATCACTCAAGATATCCCTCAAGTAATTAAGGAACAAAAGAAGAAAAGGCACACTAGCCTGGGAACTTCCTCTCTGCCCAGAACATTGGAGGCTATACACCACACCCCCTCAACAGTATTTATAGGAACTCAAACACTGAGATCCTGCTCTGTTCCAGTAACAAGAAGCCGAAAGCACCAGCCTGAAGATGACGAGTGAGACCTCGTCGAAACGTCGCCTAGACACCCCAACTTTTACACGGGAAGACACCCGAGGACACCAAAACCTGCATATATATATATATATATATATATATATGCTTTCGTAGATTTTCACGGGTACAGGAATGCCTCCATAAACACAATATCAAAACAGCCTTTTGCACCAACCAAAAAATAGCCAATATCCTCAGAAACCCCAAGGATAAAATCCAGTTGGAAAACCAAGGGGTCTATGAAATACCCTGCAAAGTCTGCCCAGCCACGTACATTGGACAAACAAACAGACGAATAAATGCACGTATCGCAGAACACAAGAATGCCGTCAAAAAAGAAGAAAAAACTTCCTCTCTTTTCCAACACATGAAAGAAACAGGACACGAAATTAATTTTGCAGATTCCAAATTGCTCTTTAACATGGAACATCACCACAAGAGAATAATCATGGAAGCCATCGAGATAGAGAAACACCCTCACAACATGAACAAGCGTGACGACACATCCCGCTTGCCAGACATCTGGAAATTAGCCCTCCCCACAAAAACTGACACCAGATCCAGAGGCACACAGAACGCTATCACCAATCAACCACACCAGACCCAAACCCAGACCCTCTCCACAGATAAATTACAGACACCATCCAGTAGCCAAACCATGGTGGCACCTCCGGATGCTGCACCCCCCTGCAATCCCTACACAGATCTGGCTGACACAGGCCACAAAACCACAGCTCGCCCCTATACACGAAGCCAAGCCAGAGCACAACTAAGTGCAGTACAGCCATCTTCTCAGAAAAACTCTTCACAAAGTTCAAGAGGTCAAGACACAAAGACTTTAGCAACTAATCCACACCTAATGACCCACCTAAGTGGTACTCAGGATATCACTCAAGAAATCACTCAAGATATCCCTCAAGTAATTAAGGAACAAAAGAAGAAAAGGCACACTAGCCTGGGAACTTCCTCTCTGCCCAGAACATTGGAGGCTATACACCACACCCCCTCAACAGTATTTATAGGAACTCAAACACTGAGATCCTGCTCTGTTCCAGTAACAAGAAGCCGAAAGCACCAGCCTGAAGATGACGAGTGAGACCTCGTCGAAACGTCGCCTAGACACCCCAACTTTTACACGGGAAGACACCCGAGGACACCAAAACCTGCATATATATATATATATATATATATATATATATATATATTTTCAACAAACTGTTTGACATTTCGAATTTAGCAATCAATCATTCCACCTACTTTTCCAACTCCACAATATCATTTCTGAGGTGAGGTGAATAGAACTGCTAGGTTGACAGGAGCTGGGACTGAGCAACAGGAGCTCACCCCGTCATGGGGATTTGAACCACTGACTTTCTGATCGGCAAGCCCTAGGCTCTGTGGTTTAACCCAAAACTCTGCGCATTTATGTTCCACAGGGTGCGAAAGAAGGGCTTTGCACCTTTATACAATATGCACGTGTGTCTGGGCCCAGGGTCTTTTTCCTCACCATCCCCACTACTGACTCCCTGTTGCTACTCAGCTTTCCCCCCCCCAAAAAAAAAGTGTCCCCAGATTAATTGAAAAAATATGGTAACCATAGCTTAAGAACAAGAGGAAAAATTTGCTGCTGGATCAAGCCAGCAACCCATCTAGTCCCATTTCTCATTCTCACATTGGCCAACCAGATACCCCAGTGAGAAGCCTGCAAGCAAGACAGGAGCGTAACTGCAGCACTCTCCACACATGTGATACCCAGCAACTGGCTTTCAGAGCCACGCTGCCTCCAGCAATGGACTTAGACTGTAACCATCACGGCTAGTAGTCATTGATAGTTTCCTCCTCCTCCATGACAGTTGAGAGACTTGGGTATGTTTAGCCTGGAGAGGATAAGATGACTGAGAGCTGATATGATAGCCATCTTCAAATACCTGAAGGGCTGTCATGTGAAAGATCTAGCAAGCTTGGTTTCTGCTGTTTCAGAGGGGCGGGCCCAAATGGATTCAAATTACAAGAAAGGAGATTGAGACTAAACATTAGGAAGAACTTCTTGAGGGTAAGAGCTGTTTGACGGTGGAGTGGACTCCCTTGGAAAGGAGTGGACTCTCCTGGGTTGGAGGTTTTCAAATGGAGGTTGGATGCTCATCTGTCAGGGATTCTTCAGCTGTGATTTCCTGCATTGTAGACTTTGGACTTGGTGACCACTAGTTTGGCAGTGGGAAAAGCAGAATGCTCATCTAGATAAGAGATAGGGAACCACAGGCCTGGGGGAGTGGATCTGTCCCTCCAGCTCTCTCTATCACAAGCCGCCAGGGAAGCGATAACTTACCCTTACTGTTGCCTCGTGTGTGTGTGTGTGTGTGTGTATCCCCAGAGGTATATTGCTACTGAACATTGAGGTTCCATATCAGAGCTAGTAGCCACTGTTATAACTTGTACGGTTGAGAATACAAAGATCAGCAAGCAATGACATTGGGGTGTAAATTTGGAAAGTGACAATTTGTTACCTAAAGGGATGCTTATTTATGGGACTTTTCACCCACATTGCTGAATAATTAGAAAGCACGGCATCACCAAACAGGGACATTGCCTGTTTGTTCAATCTAGCCTTCCATTGATTCCTAGCTTCTGTGCAATAATCATGTGAGGTTCAACCATTGCAGGAAAGCCACACTGCAGTATGAGTGCATTAAAATTTCAGAAAGCTTTTTGCAGATTTTGTGGGTGTGAAAAGCAAGAGCATGGCTCCTCCTGCTTTTTCTGATTTACAGTGGTACCTTGGGTTAAGAACTTAATTCATTCTGGAGGTCTGTTCTTAACCTGAAACTGTTCTTAACCTGAAGCACCACTTTAGCTAATGGGGCCTCCCGCTGCCGCCACACAATTTCTGTTCTCATCCTGAAGCAAAGTTCTTAACTTGAGGTAATATTTCTGGGTTAGCGGAGTGTGTAACCTGATGAGTATGTAACCTGAAGCATCTGTAACCCGAGTTACCACTGTATTTGCTACTTGCTCAAGGCAGGTGGTGACATCACATAAACTCTTGAGGTCAATGGAGAAAAGTGAGAGTGAATGGCCCCCTCACAACATGGCTAGGGTGGAATCACTTGGAATGGGATCAAAGGTAAAATGCCAGGGGAAAGCCCCCTCACCCTAGCTGAAAACCCAGGAAGGTTTTTGTTGCATCGGTGGTGCCTTGGTAGTTAGTGATGTGGATTGGAGCCTCTGCTAAGAGCAGAAATTGGGGGGCCTCACAGCTGCAAAAATCCCACAGTCAGAAAAGCATCCAAAAAGAACATGTTAACATAAAAGAATATAAATCTATGCACAACATTACCACAGCGTTTAGACCTTGCATTAGTTTGGTTGCTATGCCAGTTGCTAGAATATGGTTACCAGATTTTTTTCAATGAATCTAGGGACATCTCCCCTTTTTTGAAGCTGAGTAGCAACAGGGAGTCAGTAGTGGGGATGGTGGGGCAAAAGACCCTGGGCCCAGGCACATGTGCATATTGTATAAAGGTGCAAAGCCTTTCTTTCGCACCCTGTGAAACATAAATGCACAGAGTTTTTTAAAAACTGGGCAACAACCACCCGCCCACACCTCTTGAGCCTCCCCCGATCAGTCAAAACAAAGGGGAAGGGGGCAGGAGATCTGTACCACCGGACGTCCCCAGTTCCCCTTTGGCAGTGGTGGCAGCAGCAGCAATCAGCAGCCTGGAGCCAGCCGGTAGCCCAGTTGGCTCTGGCTGGCTTCAGGAGCTGCTCACTGCTCGCTGCCCGCTGCCATGGCGCCCGCCATTTTTCCTTGCCGGAAGTTCCAGCAAGGAAAAATTGTGGGTGCCATGGCAGCGGGCAGCAAGCAGCTCCTGAAGCCAGCCAGAGCTGCCGCTGCCGCTGCCACGTTTCTCAGGGACAGATTTGCAAATCTGGGGACATTCCGGGGGTGGAATTTGTCCGGGGACAGATTTGCAAGTTCGGGGACTGTCCCTGGGAACCAGAGACATCTGGTAACCCTATGCTTGAAACCACAGGAGGGCAGAGTGCTGCTCTTGTGCTCAAATCCTGCTGGGGAGTTTTCCATTGGGGGCATCTGGTGCTGTGGGAACGTGATGCTGGACTATGTGGCCCCTGGTCTGATCCATCAGGTGCTTCTTGTGAACTGGTCGTTGGATTTTGATGGCGGTGGGAGCTGTTGCTCTCATTGCAGTTGGTGGTTTCTTGATTGATGCTTCTTGTTGCCTGTAGAGTCCAAGGAACAGGGCAGGTGATACATCAAAGAGAGTAGCTTCTAAAAACATTTCTTTGGGCAGTTCCAGTGTGCCGAAGAGCTGAAACATATACGCAGAACCTGAGATAAGTAGGAAAATTCCACTGGGCTGTAAATTGAGTTAACTGCCAAATAGCAAAATTATACCCTGGGGGGCCATAAAGGGTTCCTGGTATATTTTTGTTTTTGAAAAGGAAACTGGAGAGTCTTGGAGACTTAGAGCTGAAGTCTCTCTCCTGCCCAGACCCCAACTCCCCCCCCCCAACCTCACATTTAAAAGTCAAAAGGCCATGGAAGTTTTATGCTCAGAACATGATTGGTAGGAGATTTAGGATGTACAAAAAAAGGACATCTCGGTGCATTACTTAATTGACTGGTGGAACCTATTGCCAAAAGGAGGAATAGGCAAACCTACAGAGCAGGAGGAGAGGTCTATCAACAGTCATTATGCTTAAGTAGAACCTCAGTGTTCAGAAGCAGTCTACCTCAGCATACTAGTTGCTGTGTGTAGTGCACTCAGAAAACGACCTCTTGGCTGGGGAACTCTAAAACAAGCCAAAGAGAAAGAAAAAAAGAAACCATTTCTGCTGGCCAGCAAAGTAAACAGATATTGATTCAAATGGGAATTCAAATGTGGCTTTATTTCAGGTCTTTTCTGCAACTAGACAGTATATTGTTGGGGGTTGTTAGTTTGTTTTGGTCTTGTATTTATTGTGCCCTTGGCGTTTTTATCTTGCATTTTTATGCTGTGAACTGCCCTGAGATATTTGGATGAAGGGCGGTATACAAATTAAATGAATAAATATCTGATTAAGGTAAAGTTGTGGGAGAAATCCGATTCAGCTCACATTTAAAGGCCTACTTATTACCAAATCCACTATGCGAACTGGAGCTCGGCCATCCTTCAGAATTCACACTTCTTCGAATTTTGCAGTGCAGTTCTCCAGCTGAGTGATGGGGTACAAAAAATGCATTTGCTGAGGGTGAAGCATGCAAACGAATGCATATATTGATGAAAATAACATACAAAACAATGCATGATATTAGGGAACATTACTCTGCAGAAAAATGTGCAAAGGTAAAATTGCACATAAAAAGGTATATACAGTAGTGGAAGAAATTCACACAATGGCTCTATGATACAACTTTAAACAGCCGTGGCTTTCTTCAAAGACTTCTACAACCTGCTTTTTTGCTAAAGGTGGTGAGAGTTGTTAGGAGACCCTGTATTCCAGAACTACAATTTTCAGAGTTCCCTGGGGAAAGGGCTTGATTGTTAAGTCACTCTGGAAATTATATTTCTGTGGGAGGAATAAAGATCTCTGAATGATTCTCAGCACCCTTAGCAAACCGGAATTCTCTAGGGGAAGCAATGGCTGTTTAAAGTGGTATTATAGTGCTTTAAAAGTATGGCACAAATACTCATGAATTCTCATGGGGACTTGAGAAAAAATGGGGAGGAGGAATTGCAAGCTGAGGTAGATATGTGGAAAAATGAAGACCTGAGAGAAACCAAAACTGACAGATTCACCTGTCCATACCTACAATTAAGGCCCCCCAACATTCAGCAGCCTGCCTGCTCTTAGACAACTAACTCCGTCTGTGTCAGTCGCTGCTTGGGCTTGAACCACAGCCACCTTGGGTAGTGAGCCACCAGCAGATCCCTTGGCTCGCAGGACCTAGAGTTGGAGTGAGGAGCCTGTAGCTGGATTCAAATGAAAAGACAGGAGATTCCAACTAAAAATTCGGAAGAACTTTCTCTGTGTAAGAGCTGTTCAACAGTGGAACAAACTCCCTTGCGAGACAATCCATTGATGGAGGTGTTCACACAGAGGTTGGATGGCCACCTGTCAGGGATACTTTAGCTGTGATCCCTGTGTTGCAGAGGGCTGAACTAGATGGCCTTTAAGGGATCCCTTCCATACCCTCCAGCATTGCTGTGATGAAAATAGGGATGTCCTAAATGCTACTACAACTATTACTACTAATACTATTTAGACCCCACCGATCTGACTGGATTTCCCCAGCCACTCTGGGCAGCTTCCAACATATATAAAAACATAATAAAACATTAAACTTTTTTTATATAAAAAACCCCTTCCCTATATGGCAGGCATGGCCAGACTTGGCCCTCCACCTGTTTTGGGACTACAATTCCTATCATCCCTGACCAATGGTCCTGTTAGCCAGGGATGATAGAAGTTGTAGTCCAAAAACAGCTGGAGGGCCAAGTTTGGCCATGCCTGCTATACAGGATTGCCTTCAGATGGCTCGGGGGCCAGGTAACTCCATACCCTCCCTCTGATGGAAATAGGGACATCCTAAGGAAAAATGTGGCATTCTGGAATCAGATCAGAAACTGGGGCGACTTCTGTAAATCTGGGACTGTCCCTAGAAAATAGGGGCACTTGGAGGCTCTGCCCTTCCCACTCCACAATTCTGACTTGCTGTTCCTTGACCACAACCCTCATAACCTCCGGTTATGCAGGCTGTAGAGGTGCAGGTTCCCAACACCTGTGCTTGTGTGCCCCTCCATGATGGCCACTGGCTCTTTTCAAAAGGGAGACTCGCTCTTCTGGCCTGACCCCTGCCTAGCCCATTTGACCCCACATCTGGATGTAGTGCCAACACAAAGCTGGTGTTCTCTCATTGTAATATGGGCACATCAGGTTCAGGGATAGCCGTGACTAGAAGGGTGCAGCCCTAGGGTGGGAGCACCATGACCCTGGCACCCTAGCCAATGTGAAAGAGCAGTTTGCTTGTATGTTCATCTAGCCCTGTGACAGAAAGATAGCAAGCTATTCAGAGAGCAGGCTTGTGAAGTTGCTTTTTTTTTGGCAGATTTTTATGGATACGAAGGCCAGGCAATTTTGTTTCTGTTGGCTGGGGATTCTTGGGTCGGAACAGAGTTCACGGCAGGGGGCACAGGTTGCCCAGGGCATCAGCAGTCACTGGGTAGCAATGTGTCCCCTGCCAGCTCTTGTGAATGATTGATCTCGGCCTCTATGTAGCTGGCAGAGCCCTCGGGCTATGAAAGGCTGTTCTCACTCGGGAAGCAAACAAACCAATATTAGTGTCTCCCTGCAGCCATCTTAGAATTTTCTCTGGTGCTGACCCAGCAATTTCTGACGATCTTGCACAAACCACCACAAGTTGAGGAATAAATCTGAGCTCTCAGAAGTCCAATTGCAAGCAACATTTCCACCCTCCCCCTAGAAAATGGGGTGGTGGGGATTGCAGCAAAGCCTTTTAGGGACAGGAGCAAACTGCAATGTTCAGTGATTAGAAATCTCTCTTGAGCCAGAGAACCTTAAGGTAATTTTTGCTGAATGTCAGGCTATTTCTATCTGAGTATAGTTTTAATGAGTGTAATAGAATGAAGCTGAAGGAAAATGCTATCTAGTGGGAACATTCAGCTTGGATTTTCTGGACCATCGTAAAACACCAGTTTGTATGTGTGAAGTTCTCAAACAGCTTTGAGGGCTTTCGGGCAGCCTCCTCAACAGTACCATTCCATTGTCACAGCCCAGAAGCCATTTTGTTTTTCCTACAGTGCCCTGGAGTGCACCAGAGCATTGTGGACCAAAATGGCAGCCACCACACACAAAAATGGCAGTTCTGACCATAGCTGTCAACGTTTTCCCTTTTTTAGGGGAAATTCCCTTATTCCAAATAGGATTCCTCGCAAGAAAAGGGAAAAGTTGACAGCTATGGTTCTGACTGAACATGAAAAGGGCAAAATCACATAAAGTTCTCCTGCTGAGCCCCACTTCAATTCTTTGGGATTACCAACCTCATATAACAAACATGCTTAAATCTAATCAACGCATGAAGGGGTTAAGATGACAGAGTACAGTGGTACCTTGGGTTAAGAACTTAATTCGTTCTGGAGGTCAGTTCTTAACCTGAAGCAAAGTTCTTAACCCGAGGTACTATTTCTGGGTTAGCAGAGCCTGTAACCTGAAGCGTCTGTAACCCGAGGTACCACTGTAAATGTCCTGCCTACCTTAGGTCACTTTGGGAATAGGTAATCAAGCCTGTGTCCTCTCTCGGTCTACCTGATGAACTCAGTGTGCGAAGAGACTAGCATGTGAAGAACATGTGGCCTTTTTCTATGCTATAAGAAGAGGGAATGTAGGAAGGAACTTGGAAGGGGATATTTTAAAGGTCCAACAATCTAGAGATTTCTCCAATTGATTCTTTATAGCAAGCTGGAACTTAACAGAACTGAACTGAACTGAACTGCCCTAAATTAACTGATGTGGACCTGAGTGAAAACTACCGTATTTTTCGCACCATAGGACGCACCGGACAATAGGACGCACCTTGTTTTAGAGGGGGGAGAACAAGGGAAAAAAATTCTTCTGCTCTCTGCCCAGCGCCCCTTCAGCGAAGCGGCAGGAAGCGCTGCGCAGAGAGTGGGAGAATTTTCCCCCTTTTGTTTCCCGCTCTAAAACAAGGTGCCATTTAAGGTGCATTCAGGCGGCTACCTTGGAAGCCTGGAGAGCGAGAGGGGTCGGTGCGCACCGACCCTTCTCACTCTCCAGGCTTCAGGTTCCTTTCGACCTGCTCTTTGGGGCTGGCGGGGGAAGCCCACCACCAGCCCCAAAGAGCAGGTCAGGGAGCAGCGGCCATAGGCGCGCGTCACCTCTCCAGCCGGGAGAGGGTCGCGGGGGGCTGCTTTAGCCCCGTGCGTGCTCTCCCGGCTGGAGAGGTGACGCGCGCCTATGGAGGCTCCTGCCATAGGCGCGCGTCACTTCTCCAGCCGGGACGGCGCGCGCGGGGCTAAAGCAGCCCCCCGCGACCCTCTCCCGGCTGGAGAGGTGACGCGCGCCTATGGCAGGAGCCTCCATAGGCGCGCGTCACCACTCCAGCTGGGAGAGCACGCGCGGGGCTAAAGCAGCCCCCCGCGACCGTCTCCCGGCTGGAGACGCAGGGCTGGGGCGGGGGAAGCCCGAGCTTCCCCCTCCCCCAGAACGGGACCCAGAGCCATGCCGAAGCTGCGCGCAGCTTTGGCATCGCTCTGGGAGCTTGCGGGGCTGGGGGAGGAGGAAGCCCTCCGCCAGCCTCCAAACCATGTCGGGAGACAGCGGGAGGGCGCGCTGCGCCTCTCCCGCTGTCTCCCGAGTTTGCAGGGCTGGCGACGGGGAGGAGCAGGCTTCCCCCCCCAGCCTTCTAGCCAAGTCGGGGGACAGCGGGAAGGGCGCGCTACGCCTCTCCCGCTGTCTCCCGAGTTTGCGGGGCTGACGATGGGGAGGAGCAGGCTTCTTCCCCCCGCCAGCCTTCTAGCCAAGTCGGGGGACAGCGGGATGGCGGCGTTCCGCCTCCCCGCTGTCCCCCCAGCTTGTGGGGCTAGCGGTGGGGCTCTCCTGAAGCCTGGAGAGCGAGAGGGGTCGGTGCGCACCGACCCCTCTCGCTCTCCAGCTTCAGCGAAAGCCTGCATTCGCACCATAGGACGCACACACATTTCCCCTTCATTTTTGGAGGGGAAAAAGTGCGTCCTATGATGCGAAAAATACGGTATATACACAATCCCCCTGGTGGCCAGGGTGAGAACTTCAATACATAACAATCCTGAATCTTGGACTTCTTATTTTCTACCAATCTTCTTTTCTGTGCCACCAGTGAATCCCTCAAAGGGACTGGCATATTTGAGGTGGCCACTTTGCTCAGCATGGACCACTTGATGGCATGTTGGTCATCGCTGAGAGTTGGGAGTGGTTTTACAACCAATCACTCTTCAAATGAAACTTTAGGATTTGTATCCCTTTGAAGGGGAAAGGGGTCACCTAACAACTGCCTGATATCAACAGGTGGGGCGTTCCAAAGTGCAGGGGTGCTGCCACACCAAAAGGTAGAATTCTTACAAACCAAGGACTGCATTGGAGACCTCCTGCGTGCAAAGTACCGTCTTTTTTGCTCTATAAGACTCACTTTTCCCCTCCTAAAACGTAAGGGGAAATGTGTGTGCGTCTTATGGAGCGAATGCAGGCTGCGCAGCTATCCCAGAAGCCAGAACAGCAAGAGGGATTGCTGCTTTCACTGCACAGCGATCCCTCTTGCTGTTCTGGCTTCTGAGATTCAGAATATTTTTTTTCTTGTTTTCCTCCTCCAAAAACTAGGTGTGTCTTGTGGTCTGGTGCATCTTATAGAGCAAAAAATACGGTGCGTGTTCTGCCACTCAGCCACATTTCAGCTCCCAGCACAGTTAGTAGAGCGTGAGACCCTTAATCTCAGGGTTGTGGGGTTCAAACCCCACCTTGGGTAAAATATTCCTGCACTGCAGGGGGGCGGGCTAGATGATCCTTGTGGTCCCTTCCAACTCTACAGTTCTATGATCCCATGATCATAGCTCACCTCAAGCTGCTGCCCACCAGGCAGCTCAGCCACACCAGTCATAACAATGACCACGACCCTGGTGTCCTTTTTCTTGGCTCCCCTTTGACAGCTGCCTCCGGCTCAGCCTTCACACCTGCAGGGGAGGGATGCACCCCCCCCCCATATTGGCCATCCATGATTTGTCACCACCACCATTAATCCTTCCCATTGTGCTTCCGTTCTGCTCTAACAGGGAGTGGTGGTGGTGGTTGGGGAGAGTATCATTAATCTTTTTTTATATAAGGGCCCTTATCTTCTTTGAAGCACTTCTGTGAGACTGGCCATTTTTTCCCACCACTTACTGGCTCCTTGAAATGCTTCTTGTGTTTTGCGGGAGAGGGAGCCTTGCTCCCTTGTCTCTTGCTGAGAGAGCAGCCTCTTCGGCCAGCAGGTAAATATTAAAAGGAGCTCCCAGAGGTGGGGTGGTAGAGAAGGCGTAGGCATCCCCCCTCCCTCATCTGCACCCCACAGGAAGAGCAGGAGTCATCTGTCAGCCAGCTGTGTTCTTGTTTGCTTGACCTGAACATGATGTGTTGATTGGCCCGCTCCGCAGGGCCTTCAGAAAGTTACTTTAGGGTGCCTCATGTGGAGCTGCAAAACCTGGCCTGGACTCTTAGGAGGAAGGATGGCTGAAGACCAGCTGCAGGAGAACAACAGGGGGAGGAGCAATACCATGCCTCTGCCCTGATTGGGGGCTTCCTGGGGCAACCAGGGTTGATGGCCACCTGCCAGGGGGTTCTTTAGCTGCATTGCAGGCAGTTGAACTCCTTGGGAGCAGCATTTCTTACCCCACAGTTCTATGATTCTGTGACTGCTGTGGGAAGCAGGATGGCGGACTCGCCAGCTCTTCACAGTTTGAAGTACAGCCTCCCTATTCAGAAGCAGTCTACCTCAGAGTATCATCCAGTGATGATGATGTAAAACTATTGTCTGTGAACTTCTCATTCCATCATGGATTCAGTGAGATCCAGCTGCCAGGCTCTACTCCCTTGCTTCTGAGGTAGCACACCAGAAAACTACTACCTGGGCAAACATGGTTTCATATGGATTCTTTATTTCTTTATGACATTTATCTCCCGCCTTGCCTCAGGGCAGCAAGCCATGCATTTGCAAAACAATACACTTAAAAAATAAGCTAAGGAACACATTTAAACCATTTAAAAGCACCTTTCTTTGTTATTTTTGCCTCTTGATGATGTACACTTCCTCAATGCAAGCGTCTGCCGTGCATATTTTGGCCAGATAACTGCATCAACAAAATCTGGAGAAGTATGAAATTTTAGGGAGTTTGCACATTGCTTCGGGAAGCAGAAATCGGGCAGCTTCAGGTTCAGATTTGAGCTGACCTTCTCTTTCCTACTCCCTACCTCAAAGGGGTTCATGGTGGAGATGTGGCAGGCAGTGCTAGCCAGCTGGAAACTACGAGGACAGACAATTGAGACCCAGACATCCCTAGAGGCGGGAGTCCAGTCCAGGATTTCCCCCTTCTTAACTTGCTCACAATCTCCTGCTTCCTTTTTCCAACTCTTGAAAAAAGAGCTTATCTTTGAAGAGGAGAAGGGGGTGGGAATGGTTATGTTGTGTTTATATTGCCTGCTGCTGAGAATGTTGGTTGGGGAGCCATGGACTGTGTTCCTGGCTTTTATTTCTGAAATAGCCCATGGCTGCCTTTGAGGACCCCAAATTCTTAAACTGTTATTTCTCCCTACTCCTCTTCTCCTTCCCTCCCTCCTTCCCTCCCTCCCTCCCTCCCTCCTCCCCCTCCTTTTTTATAAAAAAAAAATTACCTTCTTCTGTAAACTGAGAAGGTAGAAAGATCCGGGTGGGGGCTGGCCTTGCACATAAGAGAGAGATCTAAAAAGAAAGCGGGACAGCGTGGGGCTAGAAGAACATGTCGGTCAACGGTAGGAGAAGTTGTGGGAGACCCTCTTACTACTACCGTCTACTCCGGAGGTCACGTCTACAGAGGCAGCGGAGCCGGTCCAGAAGCAGGAACAGGCCACTCAGCCGGGGTAATTTTCTCTAGCCGATGTTTTCCTTGCTTGAAATGGTAAACCGCTTTTTCCCTTTTCTCAATCTGCTGGTTGATAAGGCGCATGGATAAGACTGGGGTCCCGGGATTTACGAAAGGACTAACCAACGGCGGCTACACAGTGTGGAACTCTGTTGGTGCAAGGAGGATGCAAACTTTTGGATTGCTCAGCAGAGAACTATTGCCAGGTGGGAAGCCAGGTTCCTCTGTTGCACCTTGAAGGGAAAAAAGATTTGTTATGGCTCGACAGAATTGTCAGATTATAAGCAGAAACAAGTGAATTTTGCTTTTACCCCCTTCCCACGTACTCTTTTGTTCTTCTCATTATCTCCCTGGTTTGTTGTGCCCCTCCTCCTGAATTTTGATTCAATTAGAAGAATATCTTGCAATTGCAGAGAGTTGGATTATTTGATACTTCTGCATTGCAGGAGATTGGACTAGATGGCTAGATGACTAGAACAATTCTCCGGTTCTGGAGTTCTGGAATCAGAGCTTGTCAGTTTACCTTGGGCTTTCCATTCCTTCAGTCAAGGGTATCACTAGGTACTTAGATGACTCAGGGTGCAAGCCCATGGCACAAAATGTCACTCTGGGCAAGTTGAGATGGTGAGTGGCTGAAAGCTCCATGGCTCTGAGCTTTGCAATGCTCCCAGCTATGTTAGAGAGATGTTTCTGAGCTTTTTTTAAAATCTCCACTTCCGACATTGGTTGCCATACGTCCGAACCTAACCCTAAGTTTTGTTATAAGCAAATGGTAATTTTTCTTTTTCCAATTATAGTGTGTGTGTTCGTGAAAAGAGTGGGAAAGGGCGAGAGCAAAAGGCGGGGGTGGGTGGGGGACACACAGTGTTGGAAGATTCAGGATAGATAAAAAGAAGTGCTTCTTTAAGCATCATCATCATCATAATTTATTATTTATACCCCACCCATCTGGCTGGGTCTCTCCAGCCACTCTGGGTGGCTTCCAAAAAAGTATTAAAATACAGCAGTCTGTTAAACATTAAGAACTTCCCTAAACAGGGTTGCCTTCAGATGTCTTCTAAAAGTCTGGTAGTTGTTGTTCTCTTTGACATCTGGTGGGAGGGCATTCCACAGGGCGGGTGCCACCACCGAGAAGGCCCTCTGCCTGGTTCCCTGTAACTTGGTTCTCACAATGAGGGAACCGCCAGAAGGCCCTTGGCGCTGGACCTCAGTGTCCGGGCAGAACGATGGGGGTGGAGACGCTCCTTCAGGTATACAGGACCGAGGCTGTTTAGGGCTTTCAAGGTCAGCAAACTATGGAACTCCTTTCCCCAGGAGGCAGTGATGGCCACCAACTTGGATGGCTTTAGAAGACAATTCATGGAGAAGGATAGGGTTATTGATGGCTGTTAGCCACCATGACTACGCTCTGACTCCACATTCTGAGGCAGCAATGCTTCTCAATGCTGCTTTCTGGAAGCACATGGACTAAGATTGCCCTTATACTTTGGTCCTGCTTGCTGGTTACCCACTGTGTGAACAGGATGTTGGACCAGATGGGTCATTGGCCTGATCCAGCAGGGCTCTTCTAAAGTTGGTATGAAGGACAAAATGGTTTGCACGCAAACACACACACATAGTGTCCTCCACTGCACCTGAAAACAGCAGAGTAGTTCCTGGGCTGAGGACTCACGGCAGGGAGGACAGCAGGAGGACTGTCCCCCCTGCCCCCCAGCACCTGCCATCTGAGGCAGTGGCCTCTCTCTGCCTCATGGTAGGGTCAGCCCCATGCCAGTTTGCCTCTTATAGTGCCCCTGCCTTCACTTCATGTGTATTTCCTTTCCTCTAAGCCAGCGGTTCTCAACCTGTGGGTCCCCAGATGTTGTTGTACTACAACTCCCATCATCCCTGAGCTCTGGCCTTGCTAGCTAGGGGTGATGGGAGTTGTAGTTCAACAACATCTGGGGACCCACAGGTTGAGAAAGGCTGACTAAGCCTCTTCAAGTTGTATCCAACTAAGTTATCCTCAGTGCAGACGCTGAATTAATGAACCAAAGTTAGTCATGTACATCAAGAAACTCTAGTGGGTCTACTCTAAGTAGGGCTCCTATTTGGCTACAACTCTACATCCAACAAAATGCTAGATGGAACCCAATGTTGATGGAATCATAGACTTAATGTCCAAAGCTTGGAGCCAGGGTATAGTTGAGTGTCTGCATAGATCTTCAGCAGGAGACCTCCTGTGGGTGTCTCAGCTGTCTGAGGGCCTCATGGGTGGTTACAGTGTGGGGCAGCTTTCCTTGGGTAGGGCATGAGACTCCTAATCTCAGGTTAATGTGTTTGATCCCCACATTGGGCAAAAGATTCCTAAGTGCAGGGGATTGGACTCTATAGCTCTATGGTTCTGTGATTCAGGGGGCTGCTTTGCTCTGGTTATTATTTCAGCACCAGGCAGAGACTTTTATTACTTTCTCAAACATTTTAAATGCCATTTTAATTCTGCTGACTGTTTTATGACGCTCTCTGGGATCTCACAGCCTTTTCCATTTATTAATAATGTTGTGCTGGCATTTCCATT
The DNA here is from genome assembly GCF_964234715.1 of Podarcis melisellensis. Taxonomy (NCBI): domain Eukaryota; kingdom Metazoa; phylum Chordata; class Lepidosauria; order Squamata; family Lacertidae; genus Podarcis; species Podarcis melisellensis. The sequence continues at coordinate 2,747,585 of NC_138547.1, read as the reverse complement.
TTAATTGTTTTGCTGTTTCTTGTAAACCGCCCTGGGTATAAAAATACCTTATAATAAATAATCGCTAAATAATAAGGGTAGTGCCAATATTCCTTCTTCAAAAACCTTGTGTGCGGAGTGCCTAAAGCACTGCTAAATGGAAGTCCTGGTCAAACAGCGGTATCTTTTCTTGCACACTGACCCTCATTCTCCTGCACACCAGTGAAACTCCCATATTTTAGAGACTTTAGGGAATTTTTGCTTTAGAGAAAAGGTAAGAGGTGACGAGAAAAACATATGCAGTTGTGAATGACACAACACCTCTCTCGTAACACTAGACCTCATGGACATCCAATGAAGTCAGATCTTGGAGGATTTAAGACAGATAAAGGGAAGTCCTTCTTGATGCAGCGCAGAGTTAAACCAGAGATCTCTCTCCTGCAGAGAGACACTGCTGGCCACAAACTTGGGTGGCTTTAAAAGAGGGTTAGACAAATTCATGGAGGAGAAAGCTGTCAGTGGCCCCTATCCATGATGGCGATGCTCTGCCTCCACAGTCAGAGGCAGCAATGCTTCTGAATACAAGGAACCACAGGAGGAGAGACGGCTCTTGTCCTTGGGTTCTTCCCCTAGGACTTCCCATTGGGGCATCTGGGTGACCATGATGATGATGATGATGATGATCATGATAATAATTTGTACCCCACCCCCTCTGGGCAGCTTCCAACAAAGATTAAGAATACAGTGGTACCTCGGGTTACATACGCTTCAGGTTACATACGCATCAGGTTACAGACTCTGCTAACCAAGAAATAGTGCTTCAGGTTAAGAACTTTGCTTCAGGGTGAGAACAGAAATCGTGCTCTGGTGGCACAGCGGCAGTGGGAGGCCCCATTAGCTAAAGTGGTGCTTCAGGTTAAGAACAGTTTCGGGTTAAGTACGGACCTCCGGAACAAATTAAGTACTTAACCCGAGGTACCACTGTACATTAAAATGTCACACATTAAAAACTTCCCTGAATAGGGCTGCCTTCAGATGTCTTCTAAATGTCAGGTAGTTGTTCTTCTCTTTGACATCTGGTGGGAGAGCGTTCCGCAAGGCGGGTGCCACCACCGAGAAGGCCCTCTGCCTGGTTTCCTGTAACTTTGCTTCTCGCAATGAGTGAACCACCAGAAGGCCCTTGGTGCTGGACCTCAGTGTCCGAGCAGAACGATGGGGGTGGAGACGCTCCTTCAGGTAATTTGGGCTGAGGACAGGATGCTGGACGAGATGGGCCATGGGCCTGATCCAGCAGAATCTTCTTACGTCCTTAAAAATATACTTATTTGCATATTATATTGATAGTCTTCTTTTCCTCCCAGGACCTCAAGATGGTTCTCATCTTTCCATCCCTTGCCCAATCTTATCCTCCCAATCTCCCTGTGAAATAGGTTCAGCTGAGGTCACTCAGTGGTCACCCTCCATGGCTGAGGGGAGGATTTCAGCCTGCATTTCCTTAAAAAAAACAACCCAAAGAACAAGTGACTATTAAATAGATGAATACTATTTGCTCAGTCCCAGCTTCTGCCCACCTAGCAGTTCGAAAGCACATCAAAGTGCAAGTAGATAAATAGGTACCGCTCCAGCGGGAAGGTAAACGGCGTCTCCGTGTGCTGCTCTCGTTCGCCAGAAGCGGCTTAGTCATGCTGGCCACATGACCCGGAAGCTGTATGCCAGCTCCCTCAGCCAATAAAGCAAGATGAGCGCCGCAACCCCAGAGTCGGCCACAACTGGACCTAATAGTCAGGGGTCTCTTTACCTTTACATTTTTATGGCATAAAAAGGCTGTTGCTTTCATACCCCACTGCTTGGCCACTGTGGGGGAGAAATATGCTGGACTAGATGCTGGATCCAGATGCTGGGCTTTTCCTTGAGGTCCCACTTCCAACTCTGTAATTCCCATTGATTTGAAACTCCCTGATGGCTACTTGGGGAGAGGTCGGGATCCTAGCCTTCTCTGGAAGTCAAGGATACCTGCAGAGTTCCTTTCAATTAAAAACAAACAAACGGGATGCTGAACAGATTGGTTGGAAGGTCTTGGGAACCTTGAGGCTTCCAATATACGTTCTTGTCCTGAAGTTCTTGTCATTTGTGGTTGAAAACTACATGAGAAGCATGCTTGATGAAAGCGGGTTCCTGACTTACTGGGTTGGCAAATTCTATCTCCTGTCTCCCCCTCCATTTTTTAAAAAATCATTGCATATAAGCGCCAACGTTTTTCCTCCTAGGTGCTCAAGGTGGCACAGCACATGGTTCTCGCCCTCCTCATTTATTCTCCACAACAACCCTGCGAGGTGGGTTAGCCAGAGGGAAACAGTGACTGGCCCAAGGCTTCATGGGGCTGAGTGGGGATAGAAACCCTGGCCTCCCAGATGCTAGCCTGGCACTCTAACCCAGGGGTCGGCAAACTTTTTCAGCAGGGGGCCAGTCCACTGTCCCTCAGACCTTGTGGGGGGCCGGACTATCTATCTATCTATCATCTATATCTATCATCTATCTATCTATCTATCTATCTATCTATCTATCTATCTATCTATCTATCATCTATCATCTATATCATCTATCATCTATCTATCTATCATCTATCATCTATCTATCTATCTATCTATCTATCTATCTATCTATCTATCTATCTATCTATCTATCTATCTATCATCTCTATCTATCTATACTTCAAAATTTTTTATTCATTTTGTAACACAAATAAAAAACACAAACAGAAAAGGCAAACAATACAAACAAGTTATTGTCATATCCTTATTTTTCTAAACATTGTTAAGTGGGCTTCCCCAAGTCCCACCTATCTGATTTTCATTTTACTTCATCTTTAGCAGTTTACATATATCATAATTTCTAACCATCTCCCCCCCCACACACTTACTTTAACCATAAAAAACTTCACATTTTATCACTTATAAAATACACTATCTTCTACTTCTAACCCTACCACCTATATCCACTTCCAAAGCTATTCTAAGATTTAAATATTAACATATTTTTTCAAATATTCCTTAAACTTCTTCCAATCTTCTTCCACCGTCTCTTCTCTCTGGTCTCGGAGTCTCCCGGTCAGTTCGGCAAGTTCCATATAGTCCACCATCTTCATCTGCCATTATGGACTATATTTGGGGGGGGTGAACAAATTCCTATGCCCCACAAATAACCCAGAGATGCATTTTAAATAAAGGCACATATTCTACTAATGTAAAAACACACTGATTCCCGGACCGTCCACGGGCTGGATTTAGAAGGCGATTGGGCTGGATCCAGCCCCCGGGCCTTAGTTTGCCTACCCATGCTCTAACCATTACACCACACCAACTCTCTTTTTCACATTGGAAGTGTGGCTCTTTAGGGCGGTACACTAGTCAGGTGGTGTCTTGAGCATCTCCTGCGCTGGGCTTCAGCAAGCGATGTGTGCTTGATTTTATTTTACTTTCCCTTGATGTGCTTGCTCATACGGTTCGTTCATTCAACTCCAGGCAGCTACTGACCCAGTTGCGGTGTTAAAAATAAGATCTTACACTCTCCCTCCCAGGACATGGAGTGCTCATTCCTGCTGTCTTCCCCACAGTGCACACATTAATGCAAGCACATTTGCACACAGAGAGAATGGTAGAATTGTAGGGTTGAAAAGCATCCCAAAGGACCATCTAGTCTAACCCCCTGCAATGCAGGAATTACAGCAAAATAATAATAATAATAATAATAATAATAATAATAATAATAATAATAATAATAATTTTTTTATATACCCCGCACATCCGTCTGGGTCTTCCCAGCCACCCTGGACGGCTTCCAATAAAGTATTAAAACACAGTGGCCTGTTAAACATTAAAAGCTTCCCTAAACAGGGATGACTTCAGATGTCTTCTAAAAGTCTGTTAGTTGTTTTTGCCTTTTACATCTGGTGGAAGGGCATTCCACAGGGCGGGCGGCACTACCGAGAAGGCCCTTTGCCTGGTTCCCTGTAACTTGGCTTCTTGCAGGGAGGGAACCGCCAGAAGGCCCTCGGCGCTGGACCTCAGTGTCCGGGCAGAACAATGGGGGTGGAGACGCTCCTTTAGGTCTACTGGGCCAAGGCCGTTTAGGGCTTTAAAGGTCAGCACCAACATTTTGAATTGTGCTCAGAAACGTATTGGGAGCCAGTGCAGGTCTTTCAAGATTGGTGTTATATGGTCCCGGTGGCCACTCCCAGTCACCAGTCTATCTGCCGCATTCTGGAATAATTGTAGTTTCTGGGTCACCTTCAAAGGTAGCCCCACATAGAGTGCATTGCAGTAGTCCAAGCGAGAGATAACCAGAGCATGCACCATTCTGGAGAGGCAGTCTGCGGGCAGGGAGGGTCTCAGCCTGCGTACCAGATGGAGATGGTAGACAGCTGCCCCGGACACAGAATTGACCTGCGCCTCCATGGACAGCTGTGAGTCCAAAATGACTCCCAGGCTGTGCACCTGGTCCTTCAGGCACACAGTCACCCCATTCAGGACCAGGGAGTCTTCCACACCTGCCCACCTCCTGTCCCCCGAAAACAGTACTTCTGTCTTGTCAGGATTCAGCCTCAATCCCCGACAGATGACCATCCACCCTCTGTTTAAAAAGTCCATTGCCATCTGTTGTCATCCATTCCACAGTCAAACAGCTCCTGTCCTCAGAAAGTTCTGCCTGATGTTTAGTTGGAATCTTCTTGCAACGTGAATCCGTTGGTTTGGGTCCTCCACTCTGGAGCAGGATAAAACTTGCACCCTCTTCCATGTGACAGCTCTTCAGGTATTGGAAGATGGCTATTGTATCTCCTATCAGTCTTCTCTTCACCAGGCTAAACCTGCCCAGGCTCAACAGTATTGGTAGCCACTTGCGGCAAATGGCACCTGTGGTGGAGGGAATTTCCTCGCAGTGAGGAAGGACCCCATTGGCACTTCCAAGATAAAGATGTGGGATGGAGAGACTTGCCAGGCAGTCTTTGATGGCATTAGTGGCGTTGCCAGGCAAACAACTGGGGGCCAGGGGCTGGGGGGCAGTTTCCAATCAGAAATTGCCTCAGACAATTGCCTCAGTTTGCTACCTGAAAGGGCTGCCCTGGCCCTATTCATGAGACATAATGTGAGGGTATTTATGAACTCCATGAGAAAACCTTCTCTGCTCTTTCCAGACATGCAGCTTCTTCAGTTCACCACCTTCTAGCTGTGGGGGCGAGACCACTCCAGGGGTTCCCCTTTCTCTGCTCTTTTCTGAGTCATGCCTTACCTAAAATCTGACAACACAAGGAAATTCATTCTCATTCCTACTGATCCTTCCCTGAGAGTTATTCATTTCTGAGGCGATGTGACTCATGGGGCTGAAGAGAAGCTCAAACCGAGAGTTTAATCATGAGAAATATTGGCTATGAGCAGGGAGGGGAGCCCTGGAATGTTGGCAGGGGCAGGCGCTGTTTGCTTTGGTCAATAATTTCTTCTAAGCAGGAGGATTCGTTTCATAGACACAAAGCTGTTTCCAGGAATATGTTAGTGGCATGGAGCAAATCTCCTTTGAGGAAAGACTGCGGTGCTTGGGACTTTTTTCATTTAGAGAAAAGGTGAGTAAGAGGCAATGTGACAGAGTACATGATGTTAATTGCAGGAGGAAAGCTCATAGATCTACTTTTAAGTGACAGCCACAAGGTACAGCCACCAGACAACTTTTGGGGATCTGAATTTTTAGATTTGGAGCAATTATTTCTTCTTCTTCTTCTTCTTCTTCTTCTTCTTCTTCTTCTTCTTCTTCTTCTTCTTCTTCTTCTTCTTCTTCTTCTTCAAATTTATATACCACCCTATACCCGGAGGTCTCAGGGCGGTTCAAAGAAAATATTCTTCCTTGCAGATGTAACCGCAAATGATGCCCATAATTTGTTTGATTGCTTTTATTTTAAAATCATTATTTAGATGTCTCCCCATAACACAATTTTCTCTTGGTAGCTTACAGGTAAGACACAAAAATCAAAATATACACAGCAATAATCACATCCACTGAAGCCCCCCCTAATCACAGCAAAGGTTTGGCATTTGGGCTAGTGGTACCAACACCAAGGTGAAAGGAGGAAACTTTGCAGAGATGCTGGGGTGAGATTTGATGGGGTGAGGGTGGGCATGCAGGAGAGGAAAGTGGGGGGTGGGGTGGGGGTAGTACGTATGCTGCACCCAGAATATGCTTGGCTAGCTCTGCATTGTTGTGTGAGGCAGAATGGAGGCATATTCCTCTCCTTCTAAGCTTGGAAAGAAAAGCTGGCTACAGAGTTGTAAAGGAAATTTGACCTTCCTTGGCCTGGACATTTCATATATATATATATTTATTAGTTTTTTAACATATCATTTTCAACAATTATTAAACATACTTTCATATCTTATACAATTTTTTTTTACTTCCATCCATCACATCTGAAAATTTTCCAATCTTTTCCACTTAATTTACATTTCTTACTTTCACTACTACATTTAAGTATCATAACTAATGTCTCTCTTCTTTATCTTCTTTGCAATATTTCATATATTCCTCCTTACAAAACTTCTTGTAGTCCTTTGTTGATTACAGTTGCTCTTGAAATAGTTTGTATATTTCTTCCAATCTTCTGTGAATCCTTCCTGTCATCTTATCCAATTCTTATCCAATCCTTCCTGTCATCTTATCCAATTCTACGTAGTCCATTAATTTTGTCTGCCATTCTTCTTTCGTCGGTATTTCTTCTTGCTTCCTGGTCTGGACATTTCAGTGATGAGAACTGTAGGTGACCACTGCTCCTCCATTTATTGCATGCTTTGGAAATGGTCCAAACTCTGGGAAGGTGGGGTCCAGTGGCCTAGGGAGAACTGGCTGTGAGCTCGCGTAGGCCAGAGGCAGATAAGAACAAGAGCAACAGGCAGGGGCCATGATCCAAGGGAGCTGGGGGTGTCCTCACACCAGAGGTGAGTTGCTCAGTAACTAAGAAGAAGCCTCTGAGGCTGGGATTGATGCCTTTGTGGGGGTCATACAAAGAAATGTTCAGGCCAGTCGGTACTGTAGTCTAGGTGGTGCCCTTGACTTAGGAACACAACTACAGTAGTTGTCTTGTACTGACTTGGTCCACCTGGCTCAAGCTTGTCTACACTGACCGGCAGAGACGCTTCAGGATTTCCAGCAGGGAATCTTTCCCAGGCCCTTCCCTATTCTCTACTATCTGTGGACTGAACTTGAATAATGCTAAAAGGACTCGGAATTTACGTAATTTAATTGGAAGTATATTTGCTTATCTTTGGCTGAATGGGGGAGGGCGGATGAACGGAATCTGCCTGCTTGCCAAAGAAGGTTCATTACTGAGCTATCTGAAGTACATGAGATCACTCCTTTCCTAGGTAGAGAAGGGGCGTGGGAAACGTCGAAAACAGGACTTATACTGAGACAGTGTGATTTTCGCAGCTGCTGTTGAAGTTGTAAAACAATGTGAACATGGATTTTGGGGAGCTTTTTGGTAAAAGTTGTAAAACAATGAACCACATGACAGAGCAATGGAGAACTTCTGAAACAACAATGGGATATTAGCTCTGCCCAAGGCATGATGGAAGCATTGGCTGGGAAAAGATAGACTTACGTTTTAACAAGGAAGGAAGGAACACCACGGACAGAATAAGTGTCACAAACAGGAGGAATAAGGATATAGCTTCACCTATAAGTTTATAAATAATTTAATGTGTCAAGACGAATGGTTGTCGTTAATGTTGCAGATGTTATATAAGGGATGGTTATTTTGAATGGAATGGAATTGAGAGGAATAAGGCAGAAACTAAGTAAATCATCAAACCATCAATTCTAGCACGCGGGAGGCCACCTAAATTATATAATTTGGCATCTGAATGATTGGGATTAGTGTTGTAATTTGGCATTGTTATAATGCAGATACCATTGGATCATTGTAATTGAAAATCAATAAAAATTATTGTCAAACCCCCACCCCCACCCAAACCAAAATACATTAATTCTGGCAAATGAGCCACCATAGCCAATAGATAGCCGTGGAAATCTGTGCCCCTGGCTTTTTGGACTCGCCTCCTCATGTACTATTTGAAACTAAAGCAGCACATTGGCTGCCAGATGTGAAATATATTGGCATTATTTTCAGCTCTCCTATCCTGCTACATCTGCACTGTATGTTTACCATTGTATATCAAGAGCTACTTGAGTGCTTTGTAGGATCAGGTCCCTACTTTCGCTTTTGGTATTTTTACTATTTGTAGTCTCTCGGTTATCAAGTCCAGACCGGTTATACCCCTGTACAGGATGGTCTTGGGGGAGGGCAACACTGTGGTCGGCCTCTTTAGTATTGAGGGAGCTATTTCTGGCCTCCAGAAGCACAAACTCCATCAGAACAGACATTACCTTTTCTAATTCAATGTTAATTTCCTCCACTGCTCTTGCAGTCAGCAGACAGTGGTCCACGAGTATTTCCACATAGAATGGTGCCCTCTCGGGTAGTAGTTCATGGGATAGTTCATGAGCGCTCATCTCTGCATTCTCACCTGGGTGGTCTCCACCCGTTAAAGCGTCCCCACCTACCTGTGGAATTGTGCATTGCTGTGTAACAATTTGTTGGGTCTCTGGACCGTAATAAAGATTGATTGATTGATATGTTTACAGCAGTATCATACCACTTTAAACAACCATGGTTCCCCCCCCCCCAAAGAATCATGGCAACTGTGGTTTGTTAGTGGTTTGAGAGTTTCTAGAAGACAATCCCCTCACCCCGAGTGGTTTAACAAAATAATCCCTCTTCCCAGGGTTTGCTAGGAACTGTAGTTCTGGGAGCGGAATAGGGAGGCCTCCTAAGAATGCTCAGCACTGTTAACAAACTACAGCTTCTAGAATTCTCTAGGGGAAGCCACAGCTGTTTAAAGTGGTATCACAGTGCTTTAAATGTATCGTGTGAGAGAGTGGCTTTAAACTAAGCAAAGTTGTGGCAAAACAAGAAGCTAGGGGCATGTTGCCCTGTCAGTCCTTTTTACTCATTGCTCTGGTCACTCCTGTCAAGGCAGCCGGCCATGCTCAGACCCTGGAGCCAGAGCCCGTGATTAGTGTACAGCCTCCATCTTCTGTCATGATGGCCACCTCAGGGTGTCATAGTTCAGGCCCAGCCTTGTTCTTGAGTATACGAAGGTTACTGTAGCCCGACCGATGACATTATTGCATCGGGATGCTCTCTGGGCCTGTGGGTTGCCATGGCAACCAGTAGCCTTCATCCCCGATGATTAAACGGTATCCATGGCAACCCCAGTGAACAGTTCTGGAGCTAACCTGGTTTTTCTCTTTTCCCCCTCCAGCCATTCCATCTTTCCAATCGTAGATAAACCTTCACCATTTCATCGTGCAGGGCAGAGGAACAAACCTAGATAAGTTAAGGGTCTCCAGCTCACCTCCTTGTCCTCATTATGGACTGTCTCCCCACTGTAGATGGAGGAGCATTTTCCCAGGAGAATGAGGGGTGGCATTTCAAGGGCAGAGTTTGGAGAGTGACTTAATGGACACCGGACCTCAGCATGGGCCAGAAGCACGCCATTGGGGCTCCCAGCCTCTCTCTGTGTGTGTCTACACAACTGCACATGGGAGAGGCAAATTGGGTCTTTGATCCAAGTGAAATGAAGCCTAGTTTTGCTCCTGCTTTAAATGCATGATTAGAGTGTGGCCTGAGTTTCTCAGAGAGGGCGAGGCAAACAGACTCCACTTTTCTAAGGCCTGGTGTGCTGGGATTGGCTCTTGGGCAGGGGGGGTCAGCTGATGGAATTCTGAGGGGGGCTAGTGTAGCCCTTGAAGTCTGGAGCTCAGTCTGCTAGGGTTAGGAATGGGAACTCAGCACTGGTGCAGCAGGAGCATGAGTGACAAGCCACTGGGCAGTGGTATAGTAAGTGGGGATTTTAGATTCTGGAATTCCTGGTCCTACGGGGCATTCTTTAGGTAGTAATGTGTTTGAGACAGCCCTGCTGCATATGGGCTGCCACCCCCTGCTCATTCTGCACTGGGGGGCTCAAGATTCCTGCTCTAAAATTCTGCCCTGATAGTGGTTAAGCTGAGCCCCAGTTTAGGACCCACCCAACCACTCATCCCCACATGCCCTCCAACATTTCTCAGATGAAAATAGGGATGTCCCATTCCTTACTACTTATGCCCCACACATCTTACTGGGTTGTCCTAGCCACTCTGTGCAGCTTCCAATATATATATATAAACATAATAAAACATTAAACCTTAAAAAAACCCTTCCCTATACAGGGTTGCCTTCAGACAGCTTGGGGGCCAGATGACTCGATACCCTCCAATATTTCTCAAATGAAAATAGGGACATCCTAAGGAAAAGCGGGACATTCCTGGATCAAATCAGACGGCTTCTCTAAATCAGGAACGTCCCTGGAAAATAGGGATACTTTTTAGGGTCTGTTCCCATCACTATTAAGCCACTAAATCTAGTGACCCATTTAAGTTGGCTTTCAGACCCAATTCTGGCATGGGATGGTCTCTTTCAGGAGAGAGATGGGAGCATGGACCTTTTAGTTCTTCTGGAAACTTCTGAAACCTTTGACCAGGGTGGTCTCTGAGGGCAGTTGTGTGACTCAGGATTTGGGGTACAGCAGTTGTTCCACTATGGGACGTGGGTGGCATTGTGGGTTAAACCACAGAGCCCAGGACTTGCCGATCAGAAGGTCGGCGGTTCAAATCCCCACGACGGGGTGAGCTCCCATTGCTTGCTCCTGCTCCTGCCCACCTAGCAGTTCAAAAGCACGTCAAAGTGCAAGTAGATAAATAGGTACCACTCTGGTGGGAAGGTAAACAGTGTTTCCGTGTACTGCTCTGGTTTGCCAGAAGCGACTTAGTCATGCTGGCCACATGACCCGGAAGCTGTCTGCGGGCAAACACCAGCTCCCTCAGCCTATAGAGCAAGATGAGCGCTGCAACCCCAGCGTCGGCCATGACTGGACCTAATGGTCAGGGGTCCCTTTACCTTTACCTAGTGGTTCCACTCCTGCCTGCATGGCTTGGCATTTGTGTGACCGGGTTCCACTGCCTTCCGTCTTGTCCCCTGTGCTATTTTGCATTCCCATGAAGAGCTGGATTGTTGTCTGAGCTTGCTAATGGGCTGGATGAGGGCCAATAAACTGAAACTGACTCCTGGTGAAATGGAGGTGCTGTGATGGGTGGTCCCCTAATCCAGGAAGGAGGGGCAGGATTAAATCTGTTTGGATAGGGCTGCACTCCCTTGGAAAGTTCAGTGTTTGGGAATACTGCTTGATCTGGCTTTATCACTTGAGACGCCTGACTCCCCAGTAGTACAGAGTGTTTTCTACCTGTATAAGTGCCTTCACCAGCTGCTGCCTCTTCTGGACAGGGATGGTCAGGAAATGCTGAGTCACATACTGGAAACATGTCATCTAGGCTACTGCACTGCATCAAACAAGGGGCTGTCCTTGAAGGTTGTTCAGAGGATGCAATAACTGTAGTTCATTGGCAATATATCTCACCAGTCTGCAAAGGATCTACTCTGGTTCCACAGTGTGCTTCTAAGCCCAACTCAAGATGCTGGCTTAGACCTTCAAATTCCCTTCAGGAACATCTTCTCTGTCAACACACCCAGAGGCCAAGACCTTCCACTGAGGCTCAGAGTGATCGCAGAGATCATATAACAACTGAGCTCTCATCTGTGGCCGCATCAAATTGTGGCGCACCTGGTACCTGCTTTATTATCTTTCAGGGATCAGTTTAGGACAGACAACTTCTCTTATGCATGCCAGTGATTTGTATTTTAAGTTGTATTTTAAACACTGAAAGTTTCCACTTGGTGGTTTTTCTTTTCTTTTCAACTGCTATTTTAATTGTGCAGTGTGCTGATGGATTCCAATTGTTTTTATTTTTGTTGAACTCTATGCGGCAAACCGCTCTGGCATGCCTTGAGAGGGGCATTATATACAATCCCTTACATAAAACGAATAAATAAAATAAATGTCTGCAGAAAAGCAAGCAGCCTCCTGAGCTCAGCCGGGCTCCAGCCTCCCCTGCTGTGAGTGGACACTGCCCTTTCCTGAATTTATTTCATAGCCTTCCCCTTCCTGTGGATGAACTCTGGCTGCCTTCCTCCATGTGTATAGATGTGGCTTGATTACTCTGGGGCTCCTTGATGTGGGGCAACTGAAGGCGTGGAACTGGTTCCACTGGGAGGATTTGTGGCCACGTTCACACCACTTAAGACACTTGTAGCTTCCCCCAAAGAATTCTGGGAGCTGTAGTTTATTAAGGGTGCTGAGACACCCCCTTCATTCTCCTCCCAGAGTGGTTTAACAATCAACCCCTCTTCACAAGGAACACTGAAAATCGTAGCTCTGAGAGGGGGCGCCTAACAACACTCAGCTCCCTTAACAAACTACAACTCCCAGAATTCTTTGGGGGAAACCCCCACTGTTTAAAGTTTAAAGTGGCAGTGTAACGTTTACGTGCATTCCATGGAGGTGGCCTGTGGCTTCTTGGGTGAGATGAAAGTTTGGCCTGTTTGTTTTTTTATTAGAGCTTGCATGAGCAATGCTAATGACTTCAACATCTGCTGCATGCACAGACTAGCCTATATTCATTCATTCATTCATTCATTCATTCATTCATTCATTTTATCTGTATACCACCAAGGATATACATGGTTTTTCTCCCTCTCCTTTGAGGTAGGCCAGGCATGGTTGGCCCTGTGTCTCACCCAGTGAACTGAGCAGGGATTCAAACCCTGGTTTCCCAGGTCTCAGTCCAACACTCTAACCATAACACCACACTTGCACTTGGGCTGGTGCAGTGAAGCACCCAACATGGGTAGCTGGGTGGGCTCTGCTCCCCTGCCCTTCCCAACTGGTTCTTCTCAGCTCCACCCCCAAAGGCTTTTCCATGGCCCTGTCCACACTGCTGCCAGCCGCTCTGCCTGAGAGACACCACTAGCAGGTGACTCGCGCCTTTTGCACCAGGTCCTTTCATCTCCTGCTTCTTCCACTACTCACTTTTTGAACTTCAAGGAACGTATTTCCACTTGTGTTTTGCAGGGCGGTGGGGCACAGTGAAGGGCACTGCTGGTGAGACACCCCGACCCCCAGCCCCCCACAAAAAACTACCTGCCATCTTAATTTGCCCAAAGGCATCTATACATATGCAGTTAGCATATGCAAACTTGTCTCTGTACCCCCAATCCTGTAATTATCTACAAATGTCCTAGCCTGCTTCTGCCTTCCCTCTGGCTTTCATCTCCCTCTCAAAATTGCTCTTCACCTGCTTCTCTGCTTTATCTCCTTTTTAGGGAAGCAGAGTAAGCTGCCTTTTCTATTAGGCCTACGATACTAGGGATGTAGGTGGCGCTGTGGGTTAAACCACAGAGACTAGGACTTGCCGATCAGAAGCTCGGCGGTTCAAATCCCCGCGATGGGGTGAGCTCCCGTTGCTCGGTCCCTGCTCCTGCCAACCGAGCAGTTCGAAAGCACGAAGTGGAAGTAGATAAATAGGTACCACTCCAGCGGGAAGGTAAACGGTGTTTCCGTGGACTGCTCTGGTTTGCCAGAAGTGGCTTAGTCATGCTGGCCACGTAATCCGGAAGCTGTACACCGGCTCCCTCGGCCAATAAAGTGAGATGAGCGCCGCAACCCCAGAGTTGGCCATGACTGGACCTAATGGTCAGGGGTCTCTTTACCCTTTACCTTACTAGCAATCTGGGGCAGTCCCAGCCAGAGAAGGGATGCCTGCTACCTCATATCCTTGTTAACTCGATGTGCCACCAGAGAACCTTGGACATTCTGCATGCCAAGCAGACACTCTCCCTGATCCTCTAGGCCAGCAGTTCTCAACCTGTGGGTCCCCAGATGTTGTTGAACTACAACTCCCATCATCCCTCAGCTCTGGCCTTGCTAGCTAGGGGTGATGGGAGTTGTATTTCAACAACATCTGGGGACCCACAGGTTGAGAAAGGCTGCTCTAGGCCATGGGTAGGCAACCTAAAGCCCGGGGGTCAGATCTGGCCCAATTGCCTTCTCAATTCAGCCCGCGTATGGTCCGAGAATCAGCGTGTTTTTACATGAGGAGAATGTGTCCTTTTATTTAAAAACCTCTCTGGGTTATTTGTGGGGCATAGGAATTGCTTCCTTCCATACGCCTCAAAAAATAGAGTCCCCCCCAAAAAAATCTGAGGGACAGTGGACCGGCCCCCTGCTGAAAAAGTTTGCTTACCCCTGCTCTAGGCATACCCACCAGTGGGGGCTAGGTCCAGAGTGGGGTGTGAGGCCTAGTGAGAGATCTGCAGGCCACATGGACATGCCTGGGGGGCTATCTTTGTTCCACAGCCCTGGGGCTTCCCACCCTTCCTTTAGATAAATGAGGTTGAAAGCAGCAAAATGTAGGTCTTCCCAGGGAGGCAGTGGTTTGATGAGCAGGGAAGAGGTAAAGCAGGCAGAAAGATTGTGAAGATTTTTCACCCTGTTATAGTGTAACTGAATATTCTGTTTGAAAGGGGAATATATAAACCTTTTTTTTTCTTTCAAAAAATACTAATAATGCTGGTATGAGAAGCCCTCCCACTCAAAACCTATTTTGCAGTGACTTTGCTGTAAACAGACATGCTTCCTCTCTCTCTCCCTCCCTCCCCCTGAATATACAAAACCCCCAGAGTTTCTTTTCTTCCCAAAATGACTTATTTATTAAACTCCACCAATAAAATAAGTATGATATTTATCTTGATGCAGCGCTGGGTGAACAAATTCGCCGCTTGTCGACAGCCCATGCCTACGCCCTTCTTCTTCTTCTTCCCCTTTCTGCCTCTCTGGGGCAAAGTTGAAAGATGAATTAAAAAATACATCAGAGTGAGATAAAAATTTGAGCTCAGTTTCAGAGGGTAGTGGGGGGGGGGAGCAGACAAAGAGACAGCTCTCCTGCACCTCAGTTGAACAGGATGATGGAGTGGGAGAGAAGAGCCAGCTTCATCTACTCCCTGCCACGTGGCTCTCTGACAAAGACGGAGGCAGCTCTGGGGAGGTTTAAAATTAGACCCATTTGTCATTCTCCAAGAGGCTGGTGCAGGGCTTGGAACTGTGTTTCTGCCACTTCCCAGTGGGGGCAAGTGCACCCTCTCAAAGCTCGTGGAAACCAGCAAGCGGCCTTTCTGCTGTTTAGTTTTCTTTTATTCCATCACAGAATTGTAGAGTTGGTTATCAAATCCAACCCACTGTAATGCATAGAGACATCACCTTGCTGACAAAGGTCCGTATAGTAAAAGCTATGGTTTTCCCAGTAGTGATGTATGGAAGTGGGAGCTGGACCATAAAGAAGGCTGGTCGCCGAAGAATGGATGCTTTTGAATTATGGTGCTGGAGAAGACTCTTGAGAGTCCCATGGACTGCAAGAAGAATGGGCAAATTTTTATTTACAACACTATCCATTCTGAAGGAAATCAGCCCTGTGTGCTCACTGGAAGGACAGATCCTGAAGCTGAGGCTCCAATACTTTGGCCACCTCATGAGAAGAGAAGACTCCCTGGAAAAGACCCTGATGCTGGGAAAGATGGAGGGCACAAGGAGAAGGGGACGACAGAGGACAAGATGGTTGGACAGTGTTCTCGAAGCTACCAGCATGAGTTTGACCAAACTGCAGGAGGCAGTGGAAGACAGGAGTGCCTGGCGTGCTCTGGTCCAGGGGGTCACGAAGAGTCGGACACGACTAAACGACTAAACAACAACAAGCATAGAGCCAGGAGTGGTGCAGCCTCAGGAGCTGGCTCCTCCCCCTCCTGCCATAAAGCTGCCCTTTAGTTCTGGACACCACCATTTTAGAAGGGTGTTGACAAGCTGGGAAGTGAGCAGGGGAGGGCGATCGGTCTGGAAACCAGGCCTTATGAGGAGTGGCTGAAGGATCTGGGTATGTGTAGCCTGGAGAAGAGAAGACTCAGAGAAGACAGGATAGCCAGCTTCATATACCCAAAGGACCTTCACATGGAAGATGATGCAAGCTAGTTTTCTCCTGCTCTGGAAGGGAGGACCCAAGCCAATTGATTCAAATTACAAGGAGTTTCCAACTAAACATTAGGAAGACATTTCTGAGGGTAAGAGACGTTCAGTCATGGAATGGACTAACTCAGAATGTGTTGGACTCTCCTTCATTGGAGGTTTTTAAGCAGAGGTTGGATGTTCCTCTCTCAGAGATTCTCTTGATTGCAAGGGGTTCGACTACAAGATCCTTGAAGCCCTTTCCAACTCTACAATTCTATAGGTTTCCTTCGGAGGCCCATGTAGCTCCCTCCTTTTTGGCATTTTATATAATAGTAATAATAATAACCCCGCCCATCTGGCTGAGTTTCCCCAGCCACTCTGGGTGGCTCCCAATCGAGTTTTAAAAACAATACAGCATTATATATTAAAAACTTCCCTAAACAGGGCTGCCTTCAGATGTCTTTTAAAAATAAGATAGATGCTTATTTCCTTGATATCTGAAGGGAGGGTGTTCCACAGGGCGGGCGCCACCACTGAGAAGGCCCTCTGCCTGGTTCCCTGTAACCTCACTTCTCGCAGGGAGGGAACCGCCAGAAGGCCCTCGGTGATGGACCTCAGTGTCCGGGCTGAACGATGGGGGTGGAGACGCTCCTTCATGGATGATGGCAGTGGCCCCTCTTTTAAGCTGTCCTTCAGTCTGAGATAATTGTGTAAAAAAGGATCCCCTGGAGAGCTAAAAGCAGGAGCCCTGCTCCTGCAGGAGTTCAGGTTTCACCACCAACGCAGGCTGGTCCGTGAGGATGACTGAGGCCTTGCCCCCGCCAACCCCATTCTGCCCTTAGTCAGCCCCTACCAGCCTACCTTCCTACTTACCTACATCCTGTCCAGGGGGTGGCCGTGTCTTCCAGTTTCCTCCTCCTCTTCCAAGTTTTGCACCATCCATTGGCTCTGGCGCCACCTGCTGTTGGTTTATTGCCTTTCACCCTACCTGTCCCAATAGTCACCAGCCACCACTGAGGTGACGGTTGAGAATGTTGCAGTGCCTCTGAGCATGTCCAAAGTGCCGCCACAACACCACACAACCTGCAGCTATCTGAGATCAGAGGCTAATATTTCTGAATCTGGGTATAATTTCAGTACAGGACAAAACCTCTATAATCTTCCATTGTACTAATCATTGTGTTGTGTATGTGGATTTCTTGGGTTCTGAAACTGTTGGGTGCAAATCCTATCAGGACCCATGGGCGTAGCCAAGGAGGGGCAGCTGCCCCCCTAAATAAATTATAATAAATTAAAATATGTAGCAAACTGAGGTTCTGCCCCCCTAACAAAAGACTTGCCCCCCCCAACAAAAGGCCTGCCCCCCCCCTAAAAAATCCTGGCTACCCCCATGCAGGGTCCTCTGCATTTGCCCTGCTAGTCCTGATGACCATGTTCTATCACTAGGCTGCACAATGGGAACAGTAAGCCTCTGCTCTGGGAATAAAATGGCAGCCCTCTAGGAACAGATAATCAATGGAAACTGTTTACGGGGAGGGGTCTGCCGACTTTGTAGCAACAAGAGCCAAACAAGACCCTTTGAGCAGTTTAATTACCGGGCTGGTTTCTTGCTGTCAAGCCTGACGGCGATGACAGTTCTGGGAGTTCACGCAGGGCAGCAGATAGATAAATAACAGCTAGTAGAAGTGTTGCTCATTGAGAGAATTAGAATCACATAATTGTAGAGCAAGAAGAAACTCTCTTAAAAAATAGAAGCAGCTCCTTTTTGAAAACATTTTCCCGCCTGTTGCAAGGGGGAAACAGATGTTCTGCTGATGGTGCTTCATTAGCAAGATGAATGAGGTCGCTGGTGCAATTGTGGCTCATGTTCATTTACATAACAGACCATACTATTAAGACTTGACATTTGGGGGTAGTAATGGTCTGGAAGGGGGTTCATTATTACTGACAGTTTGGGGGGGCCAAGATGGTGTAATGTCTGGAGGGGCAGAGTCCAAATGGGCTGGTGGCGATGTGGAGCAACCAAACTCAGCGAAGGAGCATTAGCTTTGAACGTAGAATGTCCCAAGTTCAATCCCTGACATCCTCAGGTTTTTCTTAAAAATAAAATAAAATCAGGTAGTAGGCCTGAAGCCCTAGTGACAGTCAGAGTAGACAAGACAATACTGGCTTAGATAGACAAATAGCCAGACCTCCATCTAAGGCAGCTTCATAAGTCCAGATTTGATTTGAAATACTATTGTATGAAGTTCACAGATGGGATGAGTTGACTCTTGCGTAGAAAAGGGGATATCAGCATGTGTAGATCCCCACACAGGGAATAAGAGAACCTGCATCTACTAAAATCCCCTCTTCTACACAGGATATGAGCTATCCTGGCTTCCAAGATTTCGGCAAGCGTTTCTTACACATTTTCAAACATTCCTCATGATTACAAGCTTATTATTTTCTTTTCGGGATGCTGCACTGGGTAGCTTCCTCCTTGACCCTTGACACTGCTTGGATGGGGCACCCTTGAACACTGACCATTGGCCATAATGAAGAGATTGATTGGCTGATGCCTCGTTGGTCATCCCATTAGTACTGAAGTTGCCACCAACTTTCAACTGAAGCAGAACGGTGGACAGATTTTGAAAGTTCCTCCTTGGGTGGGGATTGTTATGGGAGATAGCAAAATGAGTGCCTATAATGCTAGTGAAATTGCACTCTGTGTGTTCCTGTGTCTGTAGATCACACACCCCAGGCCTACATCTTAGCCCTAGCCCAGGTGTTTTCTCTCCCCCCCCCATTCCTTCTTGAATGAGTTGCTGAAGAAGCGTTAGTGCCCTCTAGCGATGCAATTGCTTAATTTCACTTGGAGCTGTGCGGGCTCAGCTCTGCCTTCTGAGAAAGGATGCTGACAAGATGGCAACCAAGAAACACAAATCTGATGAGCAGAATATGGGTGCTGGAGGCAAAAGAGGAGAGCAGGGCTGTTGAGTCGTCTAAGGGATCGTGTATGGAGCCTGGTTTAAATGTGATGCTGGACATAAAGGGAAAGCCTTCTCCGTGCTGTCGGAGCTTGACCTTTGATGAAAACTAAAAGAGAGGAAGGGTACATATATTAATTTATTGGATTTATATCCCCCACCATCTTCCCTAAAGAGCCCATGGCAGCAAACACATCCACAGGAAAATGGTTTTTGAAAACCCACCATTCCAAAAATTGTTAAAACCAGGGCTTTATTTCAGCCGGAACTCACCAAAACAAAGTTCCGGCACCTCTCAAGTGGGTACGGTTGCTATTATAAGAGAACAAGGGAGGTGTTCATGGTGAGTTCCGGCACCTCTTTTCCTGCACTGGTTAAAACATTACAAATACAGTTGCACACTGCATACACTGCAAGAGGAAGAGCAGGATAGAAACTTGATTCTGTCACATAAAAAACCCAGCTTCTTGCAGTGTTTTCTGTTGTTTGTTTAGATCAATGCACACTGGTGAGACAGGGCTGAGTGTGACTGTAATGCAAGAGGTGTCAGGGAGATGCAGATCTCTGGCAAACTGCACATGTCCTGCAGGGCCGTCTTAAGCATATCCGGCACCATGGTGCAAAGCTCCCTCCACCCCCCCCCCATTTCCCAGAGCTTTTTTTAGGAAGAATGGCACTGCCGGCGGGGCTGGAAGAGGCGGGCAGCGGATGGAGGGCAGCTCCTCCAGTGGGGAAAAGGCGGAGGCTGGACGCAGTGCCTCCCGGCTCAGCTGGCCGCTTCGTGCCGCAGTGGCCATGGCAGACGGAGGCTCTGGGCGCGGCGCTGCTTCGGCGCGGCATGGCGGAAGCAGGCGAGGGCGATGAGCTGATGCCAGGAGGTGCCACGCCCAGACTCCGCTTCTTCCAGAACTTGGCGCCCTGGTGCCCCACGCCACTAGCCTCTATGGGTAAGACGGCCCCGGTGGAGTTGAGAGATGACCTAACCTGGTTAGAAAACAGTAAAGACCTGGTGAAGAAGGCACAGCAGAGGTTACACTTTCTGAGAATCCTCCGGAAAAATAATCTCTCAAAGGACCTGTTGATGGCATTTTACCATTGTACTGTGGAGAGTGTATTAACTTATGGTCTCTGTGTGTGGTTTGGGAGCTGCACAGCCAGGGAAAAAACTGTCCAGGGTTGTAAAGACTGCGGAGAAAATAATTGGGTGCACTCTTCCCACCTTGGATCAAATCTACGCTTCCAGGTGTCATAAGAAAGCTGCAGAGATAGCGCAGGATAGTGCCCACCCTGGAAATGATCTCTTTCAGCTTCTGCCTTCTGGAAGAAGGTACAGGGTTATAAAGAATAGGACTAGCCGCCTGAGAAACAGTTTCTATCCAAATGCAATTTTGGTTTTAAACGCAGTGTAAGGTAGTCTCTGTGGGAGTATATTGCATTTAATTATGGGGTATCAGAGTTTTTAGGGGGCTAACCAGGCTGGGATAGCAGGCTTGTTGGTTTTTGAATGTCTGATGTAGAATTTTCAACTTTGTTGTTCTGTATGGGACAAGGACAATAAAGATTATCGTATCGTATGTCCTGTACTCTGCGCAGAACTCTGAAATACAAACTGGAATAATGGGAAATTCTTAAATGTTTTGGTTCCACTTTCAAACCCAAGACTGGGCAATTGGGAACTTCTGCAATCCCTAGAAGATATTTGGATGGCAAGAACTGCAGGTGTATCCTTCTCTGCCTTCCACCGGCATAGCAACCCCAGCTGGCACTTGGGGTGGAAGGGGGGTACATGCACACCCACATGAAAGGGTCAGAGCATCCAAGTGGGCAGGGCACGCCGTCCGAGTAAATGCACCCTCCTGTGAGGGAAGCATCTATCATTTTCTGGCAGCTCTGAGCCCACTACAGGGCAGCCGTGGTTGAGAGGAAGGTGGTGGCTGGGCTGCTCTAGGGTGCTCTGCTGCCCATGGTGCCCGTACCCTCCCCCACCCCCTTCCTCCACTATTGGAGAGCAGCCTTTACCAAAGGTGTCATGGACTCAGAAGACACTCGAACTCAGGACGCAAGGGAGAAACGTGCTAAGAGGAAGGCACGCTTGGCAAATCCACACCGTGATCAGCTCCTGCCCGGAAACCAATGTCCCCACTGTACAAGGACGTGTGGATCCAGAATTGGCCTCCACAGTCACCTACGCACTCATTGTTAAAACTGTGTTTATAGAAAACAATCTTACTTGGCTACGAGTGATTGCCAAAGAAGAAGCTTTCTTCCCTTGTTTGCTACATTTTTATCTCACTTTTCAGACAGTTTGTGGTCTTCCAAAGCGGCTCCCAGATAGAGGGAGAAGGAGAGGTTGACCTCACTCAAGGAAAAGAGAGTGGAGGGGAAAGGGAGAGAGGCAGGAGAAATTGGACTTCATGGCTAGAAGCAAGTGGGGATCTGCAAGGGGCCATTGATGCCCTGTTGGGGCCAGGCAGATCTTCCAGTGCTGGTTTCCTGGCTTGAATAGTTCTGTTTTCCTCTGGCTGGTGGATGAGATCATAATGGCATGGCCCCGTTGAAGAAAGGCTACAATGTTTGGGACTTTTTAGCGTGGAGATTTTCTGAGAAAGAGGTGGCATGACAGATGTTTAGAAAATGATGCATCTATGGAAAAAGTGGACAGAGGACAGCTTTTCTCCCTCATAAGATTCAGGGTGGATTTAAAAAAAAGTGTTTCTTTACGCAGCACAGCAGACTCGCTCCCATAGATGGCAGTGATGGTCACCAACATGGATTTCATGCTTATAAATATAGGATTGGACATATCCATGGAGGACAAGGCTTTTGGTGCCTCCTATCTCTGCTCTGCTTCCATAGTCGAAGGCAGGAAATGCTTCTGAATACTAGTTGCTAGAAACTACAGGAGGGGAGTGTTGCTCTTGTGTTCAAGTCCTGCTTGTGAGTTTCCCATTGGAGAATCTGCTTGGCCACCGTGAGAACAGGTTGTGAGTCGAGGACCCACCACCCGCATAGGATTATAAGAAGACACATAGACACATTATTTTTGGTTAATGGGCAAAATAAGGCCACAACTTTCTTGGTTGCAGCATGTGAGTAAGGTAAAGGTAAAGGGACCCCTGACCATTAGGTCCAGTCTGTCAGCATCGCCCTTGAGCCAGTGTCACCAACTGGACTCATCCACTTCAGCCCCGACTGGGCTAGGCGAGCTGGGTAGCACTTCCAGAGACCACCTTCTGGACAGGAACAGGTCAAAGTGCTGTGGACTCACAACTTAGTGTTGTGAGCACCGGATTCACTTCCACAAGAAGACAGTCGTCACACAGCAGAGTATAGCAGAATCTAGCAGAGTATAAACGACTCGGAGAGCAGCTCTGTAGAATATCTTCTTTATTCTATCTACAACTATAATATACAACTATATACAGAGCTAAATGAGGTCTAAACTAAAAAACTGAACTGCACTGAGTGTCTGCAGCTGCTCTTAGCAGCAACCTTATCTATACACACAATCTCTAACACTCAGTCTCTCTCTCTCCGACACACTGACTGACTGACTCTTTGATGTTAGGCTGGAGCGGAATAAGTAGAGAGCAGAACACCGCCCCTCCTCTCTGGAAAATCACCAGACTCATCAGCAAATTCTTGGATATGGGAGGGGTGAAATCTCCTCACAGTCGTGGCCTACTCTGGGGTTGCGGCGCTCATCTCGCCTTTTTGGCCAAGGGAGCTGGCGTACAGCTTCCGGGTCATGTGGCCAGCATGACTAAGCCGCTTCTGGCGAACCAGAGCAGTGCACAGAAATGCAGTTTACCTTCCCGCCAGAGAGGTACCTACGGTATTTATCTACTTGCACTTTGACGTGCTTTCGAACTGCTAGGTTGGCGGGAGCAGGAACTGAGCAACGGGAGCTCACCCCGTTGCGGGGATTTGAACCACCAACCTTCTGATCGGCAAATCCTAGGCTCTGTGGTTTAACCCACGTCTCAGTATTGGCTTAAGCATTTGATAAAACAGCAATACATGACTCCACCCCGCTCAGCAGGGAGTCATTTCAGGGTTGACAACCAGTGGGAGGAGCTTGTTGATGCAAATACAACTGGAAGCTTCCCTATGACGTCACTGGGGTTCGTGCCACGGCCCTAGCCACCAGCAGGGCATCGGACAGGATCCACGACCACCGGGTTCCTGTAACGGAATACCCAAAAGAGGAGGGGTAGATGATGGCCATACCCAATCCTCCAACACAGCACACATATTCCAATGCCCAACCACTAATACCAGAAAGTTGTGACGAGTTGCTACAAGGTAGGCGAAAAAACCAAGAGGAAAGGTTGCTGGACTACATAGGTCGTTGGCCTGATCTAATAGGATCTTCATATGTTCTTATGTCCTTTACTTGCAGCCCCAGGACAGTTGGCAGTTGACGCCAAGTGTCCTTACTGGCAAGGAGCTCCCTGCAGCTTCTGATGTATGGGCCAGGTGGGCATTCTTTTGCTTTCCCTCAGAGGCAATTGGTGCAGTCTCCTGGCATTCCCTGGCCCCCGGCCCATGACAGAAGCCTCTGTGTGCTTTCCTTCTCTAATTCTTAGTCCATTCTTAGCCCCCAGCAATGGACAAGGTGCTTTGCAGTTATATGAACATATAAAGTCAGGTCCCAGCTCCAAGAGGCTACAGTCTAAAATTTGACAGTGGGAGGAGGCAGGAGAACAAGGAGAGGAATATCTGTGGCCTCCTTCCCCGCCTCCTCCTCACAGCTCGGTTTTCAAAGATAACGTACAGCCAGAGAGCGCAGATTCCTTGCAAGGGGCCCATCGCTAGTTTGCGAACTTCCTTCTCCCTTTCTTGCGGTTTGCTCTGGATAAAACTGCAATTAAAGCTGCTTAGATGATAGCTGGATGGGAAACACCTGAGCTCATTAAGATAATGAGAGTTTTTTGGCAGATGCAAAGCAGGGAAGGGACAGGTAAATCCAGTTCCACCTCACTCTGCAGAAAAACACCACCCCTTTCGGAGAACCAGGAGGTGTCAAAATCTCCCTGCCAATGGGCTGCACAGCACTGGAGTGTCAGGTGATGAGGGAACCGGTCTTTCATTGGCCGCGTTCACTTTTGAGGAGAAATGAGGTTCATCTGCAAAGTTCTGTGCTCCCTTGCTGTTCTCCTGGCTTGGCATGCAGACAGGTCTTTCTAGCCTTGCCAGACCTTCCTCAGTCACTCCCTGACTTCCACCTGAACTGACGGCAGCCAGATTCACTTGGGGAGCCTCTCTGCCTGGAGGCTGCTTCTGGGCTGCACTCCCCCTTACAGCAAGGAGAGTACCGGCAGCCCCTTTGCTGCCTACCCTGGGCGGCTTTCCACCTTTCCTGGCTCAAACGGCATTCCAGCGCCAGGTACCAAATTCCATTCCAGCGCCTGATGAAGTCACCCCCTCCCACTGCTCGGCTTCAGAGCTGTCCAGGGTGCCATGGCATGGGGGTCTCTGACGGGCACCGCTGCTTCTCCTCTTAGGTGAGTTGTCTCTCAGGAATGTTTGGTCAGGCTTTAACTTTTGCAGATGTAGACTCTGTGCAACCCAGCCTCCTCCTCCTGCTCCCCGTCCCTGGCTTAAGTTTCCTGCCGAGGTGCCCGTAGGAGATTCCTCCACTGCTTTTGCTAACCAGCTCCAGCTGGCTCCCACAGACCCCCCCCCCATGCCAGTCCTTTCCCTCTCCCTCTCCCTCTCCCTTTTCTTTCCTCTTCCAGCTATTGCTGCTGCTGCACACTTCTACCTGAGCTGCCTGGGATGGTTGTTGACCTGGATTTTCAGCTGGAGGAGCAGCACAGCTGATGCCGGCTCATATCTGAATGAATTAGAACTTGATTTTGTCAATTCTGCAGGCCTGTCAGCCTGCCCCGTCTCTGCCATTTTGAAGGCCATTGCCATCCCTGATTGGCCTTCCCAGCTTGGCTTTCTGATTGGCTGGAAGCTGATCATACCTGCAAGCTTTTCCAGCTCTGGTCAAATCTTAGCCTGTGACCTCATGTCACCTCTGATCTACCTTGATTGGCCCAGCTTTTCCCATTTTCTCTGTTTCCAGAGTCACTGTGGTGCAGACCAATAGGCAAGTAGGCAAGCAAGAAACATAATCATACCTTGATTGATCTTTGTTTTACTTTATTGTTTTAGTTATTGTGTATTGTGTTATATCCTGCTTTCCTTATAGATGCTTGTTTGGACTTCGTTTCTTTTAATGTTCGTTAAACATACAGAAATTATTGATATTTATGAAAATAGTGATAGGCACTTGTTTTAAATAAATAAATAAAAACCAAGGTGGCTGACTGTAAAATGATCAAACACAATAAGAATCAAACTGAGGGTGAGAAAACATACTAGTGCAGGGCAAATATATATATATATATATATAATCATTTCAACAGAACTCCCAAACCAATAATACTCAGAAAAAGGAGGGAGGGGAAATAATGAGGGATGAACAATATATATCTGGCTCACATTTCTTTTGCATGTGTCTGTTCTGTCTCATTACTGCACCACCCTGCAAATAATCATGACAATAAATAATAATTCGCATGAAACCTCCATATTAAATTAGTATTTCAATGCATAATTTCTCCCTAAATGCACATTTCTAAACACATTCTGAACATATTTCTAAATTGTAGAGCTCAGAAAGGTTCAGAAAGGGGCAGCCAAAATGATCAAGTGGGTGGGTGGGGGGAGGAATGTAGCATTTGGGACTTTTTTAGCTTAGAGAAGCGGCGAGTAAGAGGCAACATGATAGATTTTTATTTTTATTTTTAATTATGCATGTCATAGAGAAAGTGGATGGAGGAAAGTTTCTCTCTTAACACTAGAATACATGACATCTAGGACAGATAATAGAAAGGATTTCTTGAGACATTGCATACTGTGGAACCAGTGTGAGAGAGGTAGTGTGGTGTAGTGGTTAAGAGCGGTAGTCTCGTAATCTGGTGAACCGGGTTCGCGTCTCCGCTCCTCCACATGCAGCTGCTGGGTGACCTTGGGCCAGTCACACTTCTTTGAAGTCTCTCAGCCTCACTCACCTCAAAGAGTGTTTGTTGTGGGGGAGGAAGGGAAAGGAGAATGTGAGCCTCTTTGAGACTCCTTCGGGTAGTGATAAAGCGGGATATCAAATCCAAACTCTTCTTCTTCCTGCAGGAGGTAGTGATGGTCATCAACTTGGAGGGCTTTAAAAGAGGACTGGGGAAAATTCATGGAGGAGGGATATCGATGGCCGCTAGCCATAATGGCTGTGCTCTGCCTCCACGGTCAGAGGCACCTGTACAGTGGTGCCTTGGGTTACAGGTGCTTCAGGTTACAGACGCTTCGGGTTACAGACTCTGCTAACCCAGAAATAGTACCTCAGGTTAAGAACAGTTTCAGGTTAAGAACGGACCTCCAGAACAAATTAAGTTCTTAAATCGAGGTACCACTGTACTTCTGAACATCAGTTGCTGGAAACCACAGCAGGGGAGAAGAAGGCTCTTGTGCTCGGGTTCTGCTTACTGGTTTCCCACAAGCATCTGGGCATGGACCTGATCCAGCAGGTTCTTCTTGGGCTCTTATATTATATCTTTAAATATAGTTCTTTAAAATGCAGTTTGGTAGCTTTTAAACTGAAAACTGCACCTCAGGATTCAGGAAAGTGATAAGACCAAGAGAGAATGAACCCTGACCTTTGTGTTCTGTCTGTGAGGGTGGATTCAGGTCAGTTCTCATAAGAATTTGCTTTGACCAAATCCCCCAAGCAGCTCTGGAAAGCTGCATATTGAGAGATGGCCACAGGCTTCACCAACCCGAAAGGCTTCCTTAAAGAGCAAGGTTTTGACCATGGATGGTCTGCATTAGACCCAACTGGTCACCTTATGGAGAACATACCATGACATTACTGTAACTTGATGGAAATACAAGTAAAAATACCAGTAAATAATACATTGGTGGATGTTGCTTAGAACAGTAGCTTGCTCAGAAACTAGGATGAGGGGTTATTCAAAAGCAGCTGTCGGGGGCCAAATTCTGGGTGGCAAATTCACTGTCTTCTTTCTTTCTTTCTTTCTTTCTTTCTTTCTTTCTTTCTTTCTTTCTTTCTTTCTTTCCCCTGTGCTTTTGGCAGCCTGGTTTCCTGTTTTCTTTGCCCAGTTTGTGGCCATTCTGTGGGTTAGAAGGAGAGAAAACCTTCCGGCATGAGGGCTATACTCCCTCATGAGCAACTTTCCAGGGCCCACATCCGGCTTGAGGGCCAAGGCAAAGGGAAAAGAAGGGCAACCAATGGTGGCTGTAACCCTTACCTTATCACAGCAGGCTTCATTCCATAAAAGACGCATAAGTTTCTACATATGCACGCAGACAAACATATACACACAGCCAGGAGTGATGCCTTGTTGCCTTCTACATGTGTTATGTCAGGAAAATTTTGGGCATCACATGGCAAGACAGAGACTCAAAAAAAAGGGGGTGCTGTCCCAAGTCCATATTCAAAGCATGTTGGCACTTCTGTCTCAGCGATGTCATAGAATCATAGAGTTGGAAGAGACCACAAGGGCCATCGAGTCCAACCCCCTGCCAAGCAGGAAACACCATCAGAGCACTCCTGACATATGGTTGTCAAGCCTCTTACTGTCAGGAAGTTCTTGTCAACGCTGGCATGGCCATGTCCACAGAATGGAAGATGGCAGGACCCTCAAGGATGTGCTTGTCTTGCCAAATGCAAGATGTTTCTTTTAAAATTAGATTCAGAAGTAATACAAACACATGTGAGTGTGAGAAGATTACAGATTTCCCCCCCAAACAACAAGCAATACAGGTGAAACTCGAAAAATTAGAATATCGTGGAAAAGTTCCTTTCTTTCAGGAATTCAACTTCAAAGGTGAAACTCATAGATGAGATAGACTCATGATAGGCCAAGTGAGATGTGTCAAGCCTTGATTTGTGATCATTGTGATGATCGTGGTGTACAGTTGATGACAACCCCAAATTAACAATCTCAGAAAATGAAAATATTCAATGAAATCAGCAAAATCAGGGATTGCAAATCGAGCAAGATTGGACCTCTAAGAAGTAGAAGCAGATCTCGCTTGGCATGTCATGAGTCAATCTCATATATGAATTTCACCTTTGAAGTTGAATTCCTGAAAGAAAGGAACTTTTCCACGATATTCTAATTTTTGGAGTTCCACCTGTATATACATTACAAAGCAAGCATTTCAACAAGCCACTGGGAAGCCCTGAAGAAGTGACCACCAGGTAGCCTTCATCTGCACAGCTCTGCGGCCAACAGCCTGTGCGCGAACTTCCACTGCCATGCTCAAAAGCCATCTGATTCATCTGCTCTACATCAAAGACGGTCAAAAGGCCCTCCACCAGACCACAAATCAAAGGTAGATACTAGCCAGGGCAGGTTTTAGCCATTTGCCACCAGACCATACATCAAAAGCAACCATCAAAGACATTTTACAAGGGGTAGAGAGGAAATAAACAGTGGCCAGGAAGGGATAGATAGTTAAATAGAGGCAGGAAGAGATGACCATGTTAGATCACTATCTCCTCGAAATCACAGTAATCTTCCGGAATAAAACAAAAAAAATTCCTTCCAGTAGCACCTTAAAGACCAACTAAGTTAGTTCTTGGTATGAGCTTTCGTGTGCATGCACACTTCTTCAGACGAAAGCTCATACCAAGAACTAACTTAGTTGGTCTTTAAGGTGCTACTGGAAGGAATTTTTTTTGTTTTGACTATGGCAGACCAACACGGCTACCTATCTGTAACTGCTTCCGGAATAAGTCTCCCATATGGTGCTCAATGGGGAGCTGGCTTCAGGCACTAGGCCTGTTGGCAGACCAACCCTGTGTTACAAAAAGTGCCTTTTTTCTGGAAAAAACAGGTGCCGGTACTCACCTTGGAAGTTCTTACAGTAAGTGCCACGCTTTTTAACAACAACAAAAGAGGTGCTGGTACTGAGTACCTCTGAGTACCCATGGGGGAAGCACTGGTTGCAAATATGTCTGCAAATGTGACATGAAGGCTGGCAACATCATCAACCCTGCTGTGTGGGAATCCCTTGCAGATGACCGCAGTCCCTGGAGACATAGTCAGGTCTTGCATCCGTAGCAGTGACCAGAGGAGGAACAAGCACTGGGAGGTTCACAGAAAAAAGAAATGCCATGGTGCATCTGCAGCAGCACAACCATACGCTTTCCTCTCCCCCAGCTGCAACAAAACATGTCTCTCCTGCTTTGGTCTCTACAGCCACCGCAGGCGCTGCAACCTTCCAACAGCTTGACTTCACCCCCAAAGTGTTTCCCAAGACAGGTAGATGCCTATAAAGTGGGTTGCAAATGTGATCCGTGCAGGAGGGACATTCGCAACCCACAGCGTTCGCAACCTGCAGCGGCGCGTCTGCGCACGCACCGGTTGCGATTCGGTGCTTCTGTGCATGCGCAAAGTGGTTTTGCGCATGTGCGAGTGCCGAAACCCAGAAGTAACCTCTTCTGGTACTTCCGGGTTCAGAACCCGAAAATGCGCAACCTGAAGCATCTGTAACCTGAGGAATGACTGTACAGGCAGACATTCTCAAGCCCAATGTTTTCCACCCAGACATGCAAGAGGCACTAACACGGATGAAGAACACATTCCAATGAGGCCAGAAAAGAACTGAAGGAAAGTGCAAAGCAGAGTTGGTAAAGGCTGTTTCCGTGGACCCAGTCCCAAGGGCTCGGGGAAGAGGCCTCGGGAGATGCATTTGGCACCCGATTCCACCTTTGGGGGTCCCTCATTTTTAACCTCTATTGCTTCACACTTTAGAATCGTAGAGTTGGAATGGGGCCCCAAGGGTCATCTAGTCCAACCCCCTGCAATGCAGGAACCACAGCTAAAGCATTCATGAGAGATGGCCAGCTAAGCTCGCTTTTAAAACCTCCAACGCAGGAGGGTCCATCGCTTTCCACTGCCGAATGGCTCTTACCATAAGAAAAGTCTTCCGTTTAGTCAGGATCTCCTTTGTTGTCATTTGAATCCATTGGTTTGGGTCCTGGCCTGTGGAGCGACACAAAGCAAGCATGCTCCATCTCCCACATAACAATCTTTCAGGCATTTAAAGATGGCCACCATTTCAGCTCTCAGTCTCCTCATCTCCAGGCTAAATATGTGCCCTTTGGGATGCCCATAAGCCTGGCTGCCTCCCGCTGCCTCTCAACCTTCAGCATCTAGTCTACTGTCTCCAGGCCAGGAGCAGCCGATGTAGCCCTCCCCTCTCTGACTCTGTGTAATCCCTTTACAAGGAGGGTTTACTCTGTCAGGAAGCAGCCGGTCTTGCCTGGGGTGATGAGGTAAATGCACAGCACTTGCATTTAAGATGCAGGAAATTAACCTTTCAGAGCATTGGACACATGTCTCAGGAAAGCAAAAAAAAAGTATGGAAAGTGCTAATTGTTCCCATTAATAGGTGCCAATGGGGCATAACAGCATTTAAATGTGTCCTGCAGTAGCATTTCCCCAGCCTGCCATTTCCCTAGAAGCTGAAATGTTTCCTTTCCTTAAAACCTAAAATGTGAGCACATAGACTTAACCCTTTGCTTTTGGGGCTGTTTTCTCTATGGGAGAAATTTGCAGTAAAGGTAAAGGGACCCCTGGCCATTAGGTCCAGTCGTGGCCGACTCTGGGGTTGCGGCGCTCATCTCACTTTACTGGCCGAGGGAACTGCCGTACAGCTTCTGGGTCATGTGAGCAGCATGACTAAGCCGCTTCTGGCAAACCAGAGCAGCACATGGAAACACCGCTTACCTTCCCATTGGAGCAGTACCTATTTATCTACTTGCACTTTGACGTGCTTTCGAACTGCTGGCTTGGCAGGAGCAGGGACCGAGCAACGGGAGCTCACCCCGTCACGGGGATTCGAACCGCCGACCTTCTGATCGGCAAGTCCTAGGCTCTATGGTTTAACCCACAGCGCCACCCGTGTCCCTAAATTTGCAGTGCTACTATGCAAATATGTATGCATTCAGGTGTTTATAGCAGCGGCAGTACCCCAGACATGGGCCTTAGCTCCATTCTGCCAGGTTCTGTACAGTCTCAAGCAGAAACAGACAAAGTCTGGACGATAGGAAGCTGCCTTGTCCAGAGTTTGACATTGGTCCATTGAGCTTAGTACTGTCTACACCAGGAGTAGCCAACCTAGAATTGTAGAGTTGGAAGGGCCACCCAAGGACCATCTAGCCCAAACTTCTGCAATGCAGAAATCACACCTAAGGAACCCCCGATAGATGGCCATCCAACCTTTGTTTAAAAACCTCCAACGAAGGTGAGTCCCCACCTCCAAGGTCATCCATTCCACTGTTGAACTCTTGCCATCAGAAAAGTCCTAAGAAGAAGGGCCCTGCTGGATCAGGCCAGTTGCCCATCCTGTTCTCACAATGACCAGCCAGATCCCTGTGGGTGTGATGGCCTAGGACTGGGGCTCGGACTCGGAATCAGAGGAGACTCAGTCTGCACCAGATCCTTTGCATCAGGCATCACCTGAACCAAGTCTGGGGCCTGATTCTGAAAGCCCCAGTCTGCACAGGTTCCCCTGCAACAAACACCAGCTGGGCCGAGTCAGGGGCCTAAGCCTGTCCTGGCTCCAGATGCGGGGATTACCTTGTTGCCTTCAACTGGGCCATCACTTACAGCTGTTCCACTACCAGTTGGGTCAGGGGAGGCTGAGGCGGCCCCTGGGTCCAGTAACCCACCGACATCTCCTAAGCTGTAGAGACTGAGGTCTGAGAGAAGGAGAGACCTGAGTACTTGCAGGAGGAGTGCTCGCCTTCAGGCAACAAAGGGAGGTGATCAGGACTGGCCGCTATCCCGACAAAGATAAAAGACTGTCGGACCCTGCCCCAGGTTGTGGGAGCAACGTTGCTGTATGCTAGATCCTGCCTGAGATCCTGTACCTGTCCTTGCCTGGTTTCCTGCCTCGTGTCCTACCTTGGCCCTGTCGGACTGACTCCCAGCAGAACCTTTGGATTCTGGACCAGTCCTGGACTGCGTTTCATGGGTTACCTGGGCCCAGCACAGTGGGAAAACAGCAAGCAGGATTCAAGCACAAGAGCATCACTCTCCCCTCCAGTAGTTTCCACCAGCTGGCATTTGGAAGTATTGCTGTCTCCCAGCTGTAGAGCATAGCCATTATGGCCATTGATAGTTCTCTCCTCCATAAATTACTATTAATTCCATTTTAAAGCCATCTAAGTTGGTGGCCAGCACTGCCTACTGAGGGAGCAACTTCCATAGTCTGTGCTTCATGAACAATTGCTTGCTTTTCTCTGTCCTGAATCCTCTAACATTCATCTTCATTGAATGTCCATGAGTTCTGGTGCTTTGATATACAATAGACTCTACTTACATTCTTCTGATATATAGAGTCCCAAACAACCTGGACCTTGAATACTTAAGGGATCGCCTCTCTGCACATG
This sequence comes from Podarcis melisellensis, assembly GCF_964234715.1. Classification (NCBI taxonomy): domain Eukaryota; kingdom Metazoa; phylum Chordata; class Lepidosauria; order Squamata; family Lacertidae; genus Podarcis; species Podarcis melisellensis. The sequence continues at coordinate 2,715,141 of NC_138547.1, read as the reverse complement.
TCTGCCTGTGAGTTCAGATCTTCTGGGGATGCCCTCATTAAGGCCACAGTGCTAGGAACTGTACCTTTGGTAATAAGGCAGGGGTGGGCCTTTTCTGTGGTGGCCCCCCCACTCTGGAATGCCCTCTCCCACCCTGAAATTCAGTCGACACCTCCGGTAGTGCCATTCGGGTGCCTGGTGAGAAGCTGGCTGCTTGTTCAGGCCTTTGGGCATGACTGCTACTGTTATCTGATGCTGCTGCATTATTTTGATTGCATTTTCTCTGAGGTTTAAACTGGGTCTTCGTTGTTATGTTGGGACCCGCCCAGGGATCCCGGGATGTGAGGCAGGATGCAGGGAGCCAAAATCAAGTAAATTCAACTCTGCATTCCCTGGCAGTTTTTCCTGGGGACCAGCTCCAGCTGTTCTCTCATGGGTTGCGGAGAGAGCAGATGAGTCTGTGAGTCTGCCTTGCTTGAGCTTCAGGGCCTCATTCTCACTCCCTTGTTTTTTGGGACTGTGTTTATTAGCAACTATATCCCAGGTACAAGGTGCCGTCGGCAAGGGAGCCTGTTCTTGCAGGAGGAGTTGCCCTTTCCAAGGTATTCAGACAGTCCTCCCAGCAATTTGCAGATTATACCTTCATTTGTCCACTTATTGGCTTGAGATCACAGCAGATTCAGGGCTTTAGCACTCTGGGATGGCATTTGCCATCCAGCAAGTCGATGGCATGTTATTAACTTAAAACCCTCCAAATCTCTCAGTAATGATACAAGTGGCCTCAGAATCCAGAGAAGTTAACAGTCTGTAAAGGAGGGATTAGTGGCATGGGGTTGAGATATGAAAGGAGATCCCGTTCCGGGTTTAAAAGAGGAGGAAGGGGCTTTATTTGCACATGGCACAAATGCCAACTGGGCAGAATGAGCGGGCCGCTGGGAGCCAGGGCTCTGGCTGAGGCTTCCAGGCCTCTCAGCCAGCTCACCTGCACTCTTCTGATTAAGGCGAGCCTCTGGAAGATTCACACCACTTGCTTTCAAGGGACAGAGCCAAAATGTATTTCTGGAGCGAAGAGTTGGTTTTGCAAGCCTTTTGAGACTAGAGCAGGCCACTTAGGGGCATGGTGATGCAGCAAAACAGTTGGGAGGATGCCAACAAACCAATGTTTGCTGATGGTAGTGTTGGGTCATGTTCTAGCCAATCAAATTGTTGTTATTTCTCTGGTTGCGTTAAGAAGAAGCATTAGCGTCACTTCAGATGTCTGTGGTGCTGCAGTCAGCAGCCCAGCAGCAAAACATTGTCTTCCCATTGAGTTAGGCTAGTGCTGTTTTGTTTTTTTTAATCTAAAGAACCCTTCTACAAATTTGGGAAATGATATTAGATGCAGCAGCACTGCCACTGAGGAAGGCTATTGGGTTAGAATGCATCTGATTATGGAAGAATAGCCATGTGAGATAATAGTCTAGTGCAAACTGGATGTGTCAATATACCTTAGGGTGTATGGACCATTGGTCTGAAAAAAATTAATAAGTTTTGTACATATGGTGTATAATACGTTGAAATGGTTTGTGTGATATTGAATGTAGACATTGGCCATTGTTGGACAATATTTTATGAAATGTGTTTTAAAGTTGCATGCTCAGGGAATGCAAATGATTTGTATTAAAAGTCTTGAACTGTTAAAAAAAACAACGAAAAACAAATTGTTGTTATTTCTATGGCACATTTTCTGCAGTCCAGGACTCACATATTAAAAACGGCACTGATATACCGTAATGCAAAAAGCTAAAAACATCTGAAAGATAATAGTTAACAAACAACCAAACATTAATACACACACACACACACACAAATCTGTTAAAATGCAGTGAAAGCAGCACTGCACTATTAAAAGCCCTTTCCTTAGATAACAGCCAGTTGCCAAGGGCCTGTCAGAACAAAACAGTCTTCCCCTGTTGGTGGAGGGACAACAAGGAGGGAACCAGTCTGGCTTCTCAAGCGAGGGAATTCCAGAGCCTGGGAGCAGCCCCCATCAAGATCCAACATGAGACCTGAGATAATTGCTCAGTGTGCTGTCCTTCAAATGGAATCTCACCAGTGCAGCCCAGCCCAGCCCAGCCCAGTCCCATCTCACTTCCCAGACTCATGAGGACCAGACTCAAGGCAGAACTTGCAGATCAACGTGATGTGGTGATGGCCACCAACTTGGATGGCTTTACAAATATAAGGGCATCAGAACAGTCTGCTGGATCAGCCCATGGCCCATCTAGTCCAGCGTCTTGTTCTCACAGTGGCCAACCAGACGCCCATTATAGGAAACCTGAGCACTCTCACCTTCAGTGGTTTTCAGCAGCTGACATTCAGAGACATTGCTGCCTCTGACCTATTTTTTAGTATTATTGCCCAAGGATGTTAAATTATGGTATTTTTAAACTAGTTGACTGGTTTTTATTATTCCTCTTAATTGTTGGGTTAATAGCTATTGCCATTTCAAAAAAACTTGGTGTCCATCTTCAGATGTATAACAGCTTATACATTTTAAAAATAAATTTATATGAGGATTGAATGAAAATACCACCACTTTGTTCCAATTTCAGCCCCTGGGGTGGGGTGGGGATGTCATCTCCCAGTAAGGCCTCTCCCTGCTGCTACAAAATGGACCATTCTGCTGCTGTGCTGACAGAGAAATGGGAACTTCGGTTCATGTTCTTTTTGTATGCAACTTTTACAGAGATGACCAAATAGATGGTTTACATCTATGCTATGAAAATACCAGGAAAGACGCTTGAGTGCTATTTGGCTGACTTATTGCCTGATGGAAAATAATGTAATGACAGAATTTGCTAGACTCCTAGCAATAATGGAGTGGCACAGTTTCTCTTTGTTGCTTCAAAAATTCACAAAGGGAGTCTATCAGTTTAAATGTGTGTGTTTAAAAAATCATGTTCTTGCTTTATATGTGTGTATTACATTCTGTGTTAGGAATGGTGTGGTTTTGGATTATACTGTATCTTGCTTTTAATGGGTCTTTAACTGAATAATAAAATATTGTTTTATTTGTAAAACTTGAAGCAGAGGAAGGCCTAGGCAGGAAGGCAATTTTACTCTCTCTCCCTTCCCCATTTTGTACCAAAGGTTTTTGGCTGAGAGCTTTGGGCTCAGCAATAATTTATGCCCCTCCTTTCTTCTAAGCTGGAATTCAAGGCAGGCTCATCCATGGGGTTCCCAGGTGGTCCAGGCACCAGCTAAGCCCAGATCTGCTTAGCTTCAGCAAAGTGAGCCCATCACATGAATTCTGATCATCACTCTCGTCCGTTACTCTGGAATGTATATGTGAACTACAATTGGGGCACACGCAGTGCATCTATTGGGAACAATGCACATTATTATTTTAGCTCCTTGGTTTTTGCAGCAGGGATCTGAGCAGACCCTCATTCATTCATTCATTCATTTAATAAGAAGAGCCTGCTGAATCAGGGCAATCACCCTGTCTAGTCCAGAATCTTATTCTCACAGTGACCAACCAGTTGCAACTGGTACTCATAAGCATTATTGCTTCCAGCTGCATGGGCCCTCAAGTTCTCAGTGAATTTGTCCTGTCCTCTTCCAAAGCCATCCAAATGGGTCTCCATCACAGCATCCTGTGGAATTCAGTTCCATAGTTTAACTATGCACTGTGTGAAGAAGTACAGATGTACCTTGGAAGCTGAATGGAATCCGTTCCAGAAGTCTGTTTGACTTTCAAAACATTTGCCTTCCAAGGCGCGGCTTCTGATTGGCTGCAGGAGCTTCCTGCAGCCAGCTGGAAGCCACAAAAGTGCCACTGGACGTTCGGCTTCCAAAAGAACATTCACAAACTGGAACACTCACTTCTAGAGAGGAGTAGCCTTAGGAAGTGGTGAGAAGGCGTGGGCCATCAGTCCTCACAACTGCCTTGTTGGAGCAGGAGCTGCTGGGAGGAGCTGCTGGGATCACTAGGCTTGTGCTGTTTTGCCCCCCCCCCTTGCTGATCTTTAAAGCCCTAAACGGCCTCGGTCCAATATACCCGAAGGAGCATCTCCACCCCCATCATTCTGCCTGGATACTGAGGTCCAGCGCTGAGGGCCTTCTGGCGGTTCTCTCCCTGCAAGAAGCCAAGTTACAGGGAACCAGGCAGAGGGCCTTCCCAGTTGTGGCACCCACCCTGTGAAAGGCCCTCCCACCAGATGTCAAAGAGAAGAACAACTACCAGACTTTTAGAAGACATATGAAGAAAGCCCTGTTTAGGGAAGCTTTTAATGTTTGGTGTATTTTAATATTTTGTTGGAACCCGCCCAGAGTGGCTGGGGAAGCCCAGCTAGATGGGTGGGGTATAAATAAATGATGATGATGATGATTAATTTCTGCACCTTATAGAATAGAATTTTTTGATGGAATATCCTTTTTTGATGGAAAGCCACACAAACTGTCTGCAAACAGTGGAGTACCGTGGGGTGGGTATGGGTAGTGGGCCCTGGGCATATTTTTTTGAGGGGCTGTGGCAAGGTGCCCCCACAACAGGCTTCCTCATCGGAGGCTGGCTCTGGCGTGTGAGGGAGCTGTGGAGACAGCTTCCTTGCGTGACGGCCCAATGCCACCCGCCACAGCTCCACTCCCAGGTCAAGCCTGACCCGGGGCGGGAGAGAGGCGAATCGGTGGCATATTCACCACCCCTGCCAAGGCAACTTTCTCTCACCCAGCTGCAGCTCCAACCCCAGGCCAACCATGACCTGGGGGGACACAGCAGGCTCCCTCCATGCCACGCCCCCCACTGCTTATACACAGTCCTCCAAATGTAGCATTTCAGACTTCCACAGTATCTCAGGCTGTGCCCATGTTCTAGGAATGGAAGAGTGGTTTCTCCTTCCAGACCATGTGCCAGGACTTACATAGACACCTGAGCTCCAGCACCAACTTTTTTCCAAAAGTTATGCACTGCTTTGTCTATATACCTCTGGAGCACATCTGGATCTGTCCTGACCAAACCTATGTACACCTACCTAGGAGTAAGTATCATTGAACTCAGTGGGACTTACTCCTGAGTAGTCATGTATAGCACTGGTAAACTATTCTTCTTAGGGAGGTTTCACCCCTTAGGGATGGGTGAATCTGCCAATTTCAGGTTCTCACACTGAAGTTCAGTTCTAAATATTTCCACGAGTTGGAAATGGCTTTTAAAGTCTTCATTAAAATTCGCCAGCATTTTGAGGCAAATACCTTCTAATGCACAGGTGCTTGTATGTAATTTTCCTTAATACCCAACTTTTTGAGAAGTAGTTTACCCTAATAATTTGTGTTTCTCTGATATTGTTTTTGCAAATGGATGCATTTTTATGGACACTTTGCCCCAGTGTATGCATTCTTCTATCCACCATTTGAATGGAGAACTGCATTGCAAAATTCAAAATTCAGAAAAGTGTAAATTTTGAGGCTTTTGTGTTTCATTCCAGAAAGTGCAAATTAGGTAGGTTTACCTTTCGCTGTAGTGATGTAGGGAAGTGAGAGCTGGACCATAAAGAAGGCTGATCACTGAAGAATGGATGCTTTTGGATTCTGGTGCTGGAGGAGACTCTTGAGAGTCCCATGGACTGCAAGAAGATCAAAGCTATCCATTCTGAAGGATATCAGCCCTGAGCGCTCACTGGAAGGACAGATTGTGAAGCCGAGACTGCAATAAAAGACTCCCTGGAAAAGACCCTGATGTTGGGAAAGATGGAGGGCACAAGAAGGGGATGACAGAGGACGAGATGGTTGGACAGTGTTCTTGAAACTACCAACTTGAGTTTGATCAAACTGCGGGAGTCAGTGGAAGACAGGAGTGCCTGGTGTGCTCTGGTTCATGGGGTCACGAAGAGTGGGACATGACTAAATGACTAAACAACAACAACAACCTTTTCCTGTGAACTGAATCTAACGTCTCCCCCACCCACAGCTAATCCCCTATGCAATTTTTCTCCTAGGTTTTTTATTATATTTCTTAACAACAACAACAACATTCTCTGCTCCTGTATATAGCAGCTTTTATGCAACTTTGCTTTTATTTCTGAGTTATGCTGATGTCACTTAAACTGTTCTTCTGCACTGTGGTGCTTTGAACATTTAAATGTTTTTGCTTTAACCCTTTGCATTGTGATTTTAACTATTTCAGTCCTCACCCCCTCCCACCTACTCACTATCCAGGGGAGGGGAGTCATTCAGAAATATAAAGAATGGATATTTTGGATGCATGGGGTTAGGCAGAGCATAAGAACTTGAGGGGTAGTGGGGTTATGCCAAAGGTTTTGAAGAGAGCCTGGCAAGAATCTGGAGAGGGGACAACCTGCAGGTGTTTGAGTAGGGAGTCCCAGGTATAAGTGTTAGCCAGAAAGAAAAGACGGGATCTTTGAGGGTGGCTGAAGAACTTCAGATAGTGTGTGTCAGGATTATTTAGTAGTAATGCGATGGAACCCCACCGGGATGGAACCCCCCTTACTCCGCCAGTGCTTTAGCTGAGATTCCTGCATTGCAGACCCTTGGGGTCCCTTCCATCCTACAATTCTATGATTGCATTTGCAAGAATAGGGCAGAGCCTGAGAATACACATTTCAGGTGCCAAAGACCAAGGCAAAGAGGCATTTCTTTAGCATTTACCAAAAGCTGCACATGGGTGGCGCTGTGGTCTAAACCACAGAGCCTAGGGCTTGCCAATAAGAAGGTCGGTGGTTCAAATCCCCACGAAGGGGTGAGCTCCCGTTGCTCGGTCCCTGCTCCTGCAAACCTAGCAGTTCAAAAGCATCTCAAAGTGCAAGTAGATAAATAGGTACCGCTCTAGTGGGAAGGTAAACAGCGTTTCCGTGTGCTGCTCTGGTTCGCCAGAAGCGGCTTAGTCATGCTGGCCACATGACCCGGAAGCTGTACGCCGGCTCCCTCAGCCAATAAAACAAGTTGAGCGCCGCAACCCCAGAGTCGGCCATGACTGGACCGAATGGTCAGGGGTCCCTTTACCTTTACCTAAAAGCTGCACAATGAAGAAGCCAGACAAACCTCTGCAGAGAGGGAACCCCACAACTTAGTGATGGAGTTATACATGCAGTTTCTCATATCTGACTCTATGTGAGCTTTGCACCTCTTGTGTCAAGAACCTGATTCTGTTCCCCAAGGTGCCTATTTACCCTCAAGCTCCTCCACAAAGCAATCTCCTTTGTGCTTTAATCACCCATGCCCACCCCGCACTGCAGAAGTGAGCCTGGTTCTCTTGACGGTGAGCTCCCAGCTGTGGGTCGTTGCAATGTCGTAATATTTGTGATCAGGCACGCCCGTTGGTGAAATATTGTACTTGAATGATGTTCTTGAATGTTTGGCTAAGTGCAGTGATTAGTAATGCCTTTTGACTGTCTCCTTCCCTCCCTCCCTTTCTCTCTCTCCGCCTTTTGCATATTGATTGTCTTGGAAACTGAAGGGTACTTATTCGTTCAAGAGCCTGAATTCTCTCTGAGCTTGCAGGTGCTTTTCGTTGGGTCTGGCTTGCTGCACAATTGACACTTGCCTTAGCTGACTTATGAGCCCTGATCCAGACAACCTACTTCACGTGCACCCATGGGGGTCCCAGGGATGGGAGGCCAGCACAGCCAGGGGTCAGTCAGGGTTGATGCGATTTGTATTTCATTTTGCCCTACTCCTTCCTCTCCATTGCAGTCCATTATTGTTCCTCATTAGGAACACAGGGACTTCCCTTACATTGTGTTAGTCCATTGGTCCATCTAGCTAAAATCAAGATGGCAGGTTGCATCTTCAAAAACTGCATCAATTTTTTTCAAATTCAGTGTGAAATCAAGAAGTTGTTTTTTATCTATGTTTGCTTGTAACACTTTTTTAAACCCCGTCTGAATGGCTCTGTTACAAATAAGGCCCTGGAAGGTCTGTTGCTATGTGTTCCCTATCTCATGTTCCCATTTGATTTCACATTTCACTTGCAGGCGCATCTTGTGTCCTTGTGTCCTTTATGTAAGAAGTACCACAAAGCATAAAATACCATGTAGAAAGATTGAACTGAGCAACAAAGTCACCTAGCAATTACGAAATGCACTTGGAAGGTCTCTTGACTTTAAACTCTGTTTGCATGGGAAGTTGTCAGCAAAACAAAACATCCTCAAGTGACGGGCTGAGAGAGACAAACTTTCAAGTGGCTTTTCCCACGGGGACCCACTACCTGTGGCATAGCCCACCTGCAGCGATGTGCCGTTGTTGTGATTCTTGCATGCGCACACGCAGCTCCTCTTTCTGAGGTGGTCCCCAACATTCTCCTTTTCTCTGCTTTTCACAGAGTCCCCACCAGAGAGGACAGGGCAGCGGCGTGGTCTGCCCAGCGGGGGGGCAGAGAAGAACCCCAGCATGGAGCCGGCTGCCACAACGCCGTTTCGTGTCACCGTAAGTCCCCCTGTCTCTGTCTGTCTGTCTGTTTCCCAGCCCAAGCTGTGTTTCCTTGCCAGAAGGTGGGGTTCTTTCTACTCTACAGTAATGTGGCTCGTTTGTAAGCTCTTGTTCGTATTCACATGAGGGGTCTTAGTCTGGAAACTTTTTAGAGGAACAAAACAAACTAGGAGATGCAGACCAGCAAGGATTGTAGAGGAGCAGCCTGGAGGTATTTCCACCTGGGCACAGACCTCTGCAACAGTAGGGATCTTTGGGTGGATTTGTGTCAGTTGTGCGTGCAGGAGCCAGATCCTGTGACCAATAGGACTCTGCAGGTCTGGGGCCTTCCTAAGCTTGTTCTGAAGCGGCAAGGCGCGGCCACACAGATGAGGCTGATTGGTAACTCAGAGAACCTGGTGGCAAGAGCTGGGAAGGGATATAAGGTCAGCATTTTATCTTCGGCTCTTTGCCACAGCAACACGTTCCCTGCCTTGCTGCGTTTGGTTCCTTGACTCCTTGCTTCATGATCCTCGGACCCTTGACTTCGTGACTCCTTGCTTCCTGACCCTCAGACTCTTGGCTTCTTGACTCCCGGCTCTGACCCTTGAACTCTTGGCTTCCTGACTCCTGCCTTCTGGAGTCCCGTTCCTGCTCCCACCCCGCCATCTTGCCCCCGGTCCCGATGTCTCCAGCCGGGACTATGATCACCCGTGAACCAGAACATGACAATTTGTCTGAATTCTGCTTAACTCCATGCAGCACTGACTTTGGTGCTCCTTCAGGGCTGTGGTGCCATAGAAAGCTGCCTTAGATCGTTGGCCCATCATTGGTGTTACTGCCTGGCAGCATGTTCTGGATCTCGCTGCAGGATGAACTCAAAACTCGCAACAGGGTTTCTTCCAATATTTTCAATGCCCAAATGGTTGTTGTGGCAAATAGGCAAAGTAAAGATCAAAGGTGCAACAGGTGCTCTGCACAGCTGACCGAGCTAAGACGCTGGTTCCACAGGTGGCACAAACTCTTGAGTCCCCTTATAAAGGAAGTGGGTGGGCACAACTTCAGTATGGCAAGAATGTTGGACTGGGCAAGCAAACAGGGAGTCCTTCTGGAGGGCTGGACCCAGCTGCCTATGTCTGCCAGCACTGGCATCTCTGTGACATGGGCAATGGAGGAGGCATCGGTGGCAGCTCAAAAGTAGACTGGGAGATGGATTCTGTTTGCAAGGCAGGCTCTGGCAGTACCAGGGCGGTGCCAGAACTGGAGGTGAGGCTGGCATGGGATCAGGGGGTGAAGCGGGCACATAGTGTCTGGGTGACGTGAGAGGGAACAGAGCAGAGTGCCAAGCTGATACGCTGCCCTCCCTGGAATCTGATACCTCATCCCAACTTCCCCCGAGGGCCCCTTTTCACTCAAGGCTCATTTATTATTTATTATCATCATTTGTTTACTGCATTTATATCCCACCCTTTCTCCAAAGAGCTCAAGGTGGCATCCATGGTTGGTTCTCACCCTCCTCATTTACCGTATTTTTCTCTCTATAAGACGCACTTTCCCCCTCCTAAAAAGTAAGGGGAAATGTGTGTGTGTGTGTTATGGAGCAAGTGCAGGCTGCACAGCTATCCCAGAAGCCAGGAGAGCAAGAGGGATCAGTGTGGGAGGAACGCTCCCCCTGCCCTGAAGAGGCTTGGCACGGCTATCCCAGAAGCCAGAACAGCAAGAGCGATCGCTGCTTTCGCTGCGCAGCAATCCTTCTTGCTGTTCTGACTTCGCTTCGCTGGAGAGGCGCTGCGCAGAGAGGGAGAGAATATTTCTTGTTCTTCTCCTCTAAAACTAGGTGCGTCTTATGGTTGGGTGCATCTTATAGAGCGAAAAATACAGTAAACCCTACAACAACCTTGCAAGGTAAGTTAGGCTGAGAGGCAGCAGCTGGTCCAAGGCCGCCCAGTGAGCTCCATGTCAGAGTGGGGATTTCAATACTGGTCTATCGAGTCACAGTCTCTATAACAGCAACAGCCACAACAACAACAACAACAACAATTTATTATTTATACCCCGCCCATCTGGCCAGGCCCCCCCAGCCACTCTGGGCTGCTTCCAACAGAATATTAAAACACAATAGTCTATTAAACATTAAAAGCTTCCCTAAACAGGGCTGCCTTCAGATGTCTTCTAAAAGTCTGGCAGTTGTTCTTCTTTTTGACATCTGATGGGAGGGTGTTCCACAGGGTGGGTGCCACTACCGAGAAGGCCCTCTGCCTGGTTCCCTGTAACTTCGCTTCCCACAGGGAGGGAACTGCCAGAAGGCCCTCGGCGCTGGACCTCAGTGTCTGGGCTGAACGATGGAGGTGGAGATGCTCCATCAGGTATACTGGACTGAGGCCGTTTAGAGCTTTAAAGGTCAGCCCCAACACTTTGAATTGTGCTTGGAAACGTACTGGGAGCCAGTGTAGGTCTTTCAAGACTTGGTTCTCAACCCATCTCAAGCTGCTAAGGTTCTTCCCCTAGGTTGTCAACTGGTAACTCTTCCCAGCCCTCGCCCTGGTCTGACATCTCATTGGGACTCATGACGCGATGGCTCTTCAGATTTTCATAAAAGGGGACTTTCCCACCTCACCTGGAGATGCAAGAGAGGATAGAACATCTGCATGCAAAGCAAGTGTTCTGCCACTGAGCTTTGTCCCTTTCCTGGCACAACCAAAAAGCCTTGAGAAAAACCTTAGGTGGAAGAGCAGACTGGGTTCTAACACAGCTGTTTCCTTAGCTTGCAGTTCTGTGCCTCAGGGGTGCCTCCTTGGTTGCAATACCAGCCTTCCTGATCCACCAGTCAGCTGCTCCCCAAGAGCCAATCCCAGCACAACAGGCTCTACAAAGCCTTAGCCTCAGAGCAAGCATTTCATGCTTTGAGGACACCTCATAAGAAAGTAAGAAGAACCCTGCTGGATCAGGCCAGTGGACCATCTAGCCCAGGACCCTCTTCTCAAAATGGCCAAATAGATGCCTGTGGGAAACCAGCGAGCAGGATTCTAGCACATGAGAAACACTCTCCCCTCTTGTGGTTTCTAGCAACCAGTGTTCAGAAGCATTGCGGTCATCATGAGTAGTACCTATTGACAGCCTTCTCTTCCATTAATTTCTCTAATGCTCTTTTAAAGCTATCCAAGTTACGGTAATAGCCATCACTGTCTCCTGTGGGAGGGAGTTCCATAGGACTTCCTTTTATTTGTCTTGAATCTTCCAACATTCAGCTTCATCAGATGCCCACGGCTTCTAGTGTTACGATAGAGAAAGGAAAACTTCTCTATTCACTTTCTCCATTACCGTGAATAATAATAATAATAATAATAATAATAATAATAATAATAATAATAATAATTTATTTATACCCCGCCCATCTGGCTGAGTCTCCCCAGCCACTCTAGGCGGCTCCCAATCAAATGTTAAAAACAATACAGCATTATATATTAAAAACTTCCCTAGTTTTTAATATTTCAGATGTCTTTTAAAGATAGGATAACTGCTTATGTCCTTCACATCTGAAGGGAGGGTGTTCCACAGGGCAGGCGCCACTACCGAGAAGGCCCTCTGCCTGGTTCCCTGTAACTTGGCTTCTCACAGGGAGGGAACCGCCAGAAGGCCCTCGGTGATGGACCTCAGTGTCCGGGCAGAACAATGGGGGTGGAGATGCTCATTCAGGCCAAGGCCGTTTAGGGCTTTAAAGGTCAGCACCAACACTTTGAATTGTGCTCAGAAATGTACTGGGAGCCAGTGTAGGTCTTTCAAGACCGGTGTTATGTGGTCCCGGCGGCCACTCCCAGTCACCGGTCTAGCTGCCACATTCTGGATTAATTGCAGTTTCCGGGTCACCTTAAAAGGTAGCCCCACGTAGAGCGCATTGCAGTAGTCCAAGTGGGAGATAACTAGAGCATGCACCACTCTGGCGAGACAGTCTGCGGGCAGGGAGGGTCTCAGCCTGCGTACCAGGTGGAGCTGGTAGACATAATTTTACAAACTTCCACCGTATCTCCTCTTGCCATTTCTCTAAACTAAAAAGTCCCAAACACCACAACCTTTCTCCATAGGGGACTCGCTGCATGACCTCAATCATTCTGCAGGCTCTTTTCTGAAACTTTTCCAACTCTTTCTTAAGTGCCTGCTTCCTGTCCCCAGTTGCCATCTTGGATTTTCATCCCTGGACCTGTGGTCCTTGGACTACAACTCCCATGTTCCCTAACCAGGCTGGCTCCCGGGAGTACAACAACACCTGCAGTGACATAGATCCCCTTCATTGACAGCCTAGAGCCTTCCCAAAGCCAGGCACCATTGTCCCCGTTTTTGAGTATCCTGTTTCCAGTGAAGGACAGCTCTGGGCAGTCAGGGATCTTATATAACCGTACAATCCACTCTTCATACAAGTGGATTCTTGCTTCTGGCATTCCAAGTCAGGCTCAGCATTTAGATGGTTGCCCTGAGCATCCTCTTCAACAGGCACTGATATTTCAACCTTTTTTTGAATTTGTCAAGATAAGTGTGTGTCACTGGCGCAAACGGAAGAAGGTGTCATGGTGTATAATTCTGTGTATGGGTCTGTTCTGTCAATATAAATTCTTGCTTCTGCTCTCAGATTTCCTTTTTGATTGCATATGGCACGCTGAGTTGGACGGAGGGCGTAGGGTGTAGGGCGCTGATCCCAGCCTGATGCCTTCCAGAGCCTGTTGGGATTACAACTCCCTTCATCCCTTATACACCCAGGAGGAAGGGTTGGAAGCACCTGTCAGTTTTATTTTTCTCCCTTTCTCCCTTTCTCAACCTTAAATTCAGTTCTCTAGATTTCTACAGCCATTTGCAAAGAATAAAAAAATAAAACTGAAAATTCACACAGCAGTTTGGGGTGAATTTCTCCTAATAAGCACATTTTTGGATTTAGTTTTGACTAATGTGCACATTTTTGCAACGAAGTTTTCCATTCTTCAGAGAGAGAGAATGTGAACTTTATTATTTATTTATTTTTCTTGAAAAGGGGACAAACGTGCAACAGATCACCCCCTGTTACAACACACAATTCTTATGCCATGAGATAACAGACAACTCCTGTGTTGAGTATCTTTTGTTTCTGCTTTTTGCCCTCATGCAAGTAGAAATGTAGCCATCAGGAAAGCCAGTGAAGCAGAAATGAGCAGAGCATTACAAAGCTTACTTCCTGTGCTTATTAAGACGTTAGGTGGCTTTCAGAAGTCATAAGACTGCCAATTCACCCAAACATCCCCCCCTCCATTATATTATATTATTATTATTAATAATAATAATAATATAATTCATTTATATGTTATTTTCACTAAGACTGTCCTTCTTATGCATACTTTCCCCTTGTATAGCCATCTTTTTTTTTTTTTTTTGAAGCACCAGTTGGTCAGAGAACTGCATTGCAAAATATGGATCAGCGCAGATCTTGAAGAATGGCTATGTCTTGGTCCTCATATTGCTTCAGAAAGTGCAAATCAGCTGTAGTTGTAGACTTTCAAGTACAGACCTTCAAGTACAGTGGTACCTCGGGTTAAGTACTTAATTCGTTCTGGAGGTCCGTTCTTAACCTGAAACTGTTCTTAACCTGAGGTACCACTTTAGCTAATGGGGCCTCCTGCTGCCACTGTGCCACCACCACACGATTTCTGTTCTCATCCTGAAGCAAACCCGAGGTATTATTTCTGGGTTAGCAGAGTCTGTAACCTGAAGTATCTGTAACCTGAAGCGTCTGTAACACGAGGTACCACTGTACACTCCCAAACCAGCCATGGCCCTGACTTTGAAGGGTAGGGCAACACAACAGGAACCAGTCTCGTCAGGTGAAGAGGAGGGCAAGGGAGGATGGTTCCAGATTGGGCCTCTTTCCAGAATGTTCTCTATGCTGATTCAGGCTCATCTCTGCTTTGGGGAGGGGAATAAAAAAATAAATAAATCTGAAGGCTGCATCAGAACAGGCCTCTTCCCTTGGCCCCTCCCAGCCCTTTCTCTTTTCTGCAGTAGTGAGTTTTTGCGGCCTTCTGCTTGAAGAAATAATCCGTAACGGATTGCCCAGAGGAAGATTTAATAAGAGAAGACAGCATTTGTCTTTGGCGAGGGAGGCTTGGTCCAGCTGTTATTTCCCTTTAGTCTCAAGAGAGCTGCTTCTCTTAAGAGGAGACGCCTTTGCTATTTGTGCAAGCTCTGGAGCAGCCTGGATTCTGGCAAATATTAGGCTGGTGGGGGTGGGAGCGAACCTCCTCTCATTAACGAGGAAAGGGACATTGATCATCACTCTGCTCCCCTGTCCTGCTGGGAATAGCAAATCACAGGGAAAATTTATCGTTAAATAGAATTGCTATTCTTCTGCGGGCAATGGAGAACTCATCTGGAGGAAATAGAGCTTCATGGTTTTGGAGTTGGCCTGTTTTAAAGGCCTAGAACTACCTCCTTCAAGGGCTGAGATAGACCTCAATCAGACTTTTCAGGCTGGTCAACTAGGTATGTTGACATTTTACTGCTCTCTGACTCTTAAAACTGACATTTTGTAGCCTGCCCTTCCTAAGAAATACTGCTGGATCAGGCCAGTGGCCCACCTAGTCCAGCACTCTGTTCTCACAGTGGCCAACCAGGCATCCCCAAGAGAAACTGGCAAGAAGGACCTGAGCACTAGACCGTTCTGCTCTCCTGTGGTTGCCACAAACTGGTATTCAGAAGCATTCCTGCCTCTGTCTGTGGAGGCAGAACATAGCCATCCTGGCTAATAATAATAATAATAATAATAATAATAATTTATTATTTGTACCCTGCCCATCTGGCTGGGCTTCCCCAGCCACTCTGGGTGGCTTCCAACAAGGATTAAAAATACATCAAAATGTCACACATTAAAAACTTCCCTGAACAGGGCTGCCTTCAGATGTCTTCTAAATGTCAGGTAGTTGTTTATCGCTTTGACATCTGATGGGGGGGCGTTCCACAGGGTGGGTGCCACTACCGAGAAGGCCCTCTGCCTAGTTCCCTGTAGCTTTGCTTCTTGCAATGAGGGAACCGCCAGAAGGCCCTCGGAGCTGGACCTCAGTGTCCGGGCTGAACGGTGGAGGTGGAGACGCTCCTTCAGGTATACTGGACTGAGGCCAGTTTGGGGCTTTAAAGGTATCCAACAATTTGAATTGTGCTCGGAAACGTACTGGGAGCCAATGTAGGTATTTCAAGACCGGTGTTATGTGGTCTCGGCGGCTGCCCCCAGTCACCAGTCTAGCTGCCGCATTCTGGATTAGTTGTAGTTTCTGGATCATCTTCAAAAGTAGCCCCATGGAGAGTGCATTGCAGTAGTCCAAGCGGGAGATAACTAGAGCATGCACCACTCTGGTGAGACAGTCCACGGGATGGGAGGGTCTCATCCTGCATACCAGATGGAGCTGGTAGACAGCTGCCCTGGACACAGAATTGACCTGCGCCTCCATGGACAGCTGTGAGTCCAAAATGACTCCCAGGCTGTGCACCTGCTCCTTCAGAGGCACAGTTACACCATTCAGGACCAGGGAGTCCCCCACACTTGCCTGCCCCCTGTCCCCCCAAAACAGTACTTCTATCTTGTCAGGATTCAACCTCAATCCATTAGCCGCCATCCATCCTCCAACTGCCTCCAGGCACTCACACAGGCCCTTCACCACCTTCACTGGTTCTGATTTGAAAGAGAGGTAGCCATCAATAGCCCTCCCCTCCTCCAAGAATTTGTCTAATCCTCTTCTAAAGCCATCTAGGTTGGGGGTCATCACTGCCTCCTGTGGGAGAGAGCTCCATAGTTTAATTATGTGCTGCAGGAAGAATTTTTTCTTAAAAGAAGAGTCTGCATACCTGGAGATTATTTTAGCTTTACAATACTTCTGCAAGATATTTGAGGATGAATGTGTTTGAGTTTCAGGCTATCAAGCTGAGGTTCATGAGTGGCTGTAGCTTTCTCTGCAGAGTTTTACAGGTCCTGATTGGGAGGCAATTCCTACCCACTTACATTTCTCAGAGGTCTTTTTGGATAGTGGGATTGCCTTAAACCGAGTCAGACTATTGATCCATCAGATGTTAACATGCAGCTTGCCTGGCATCCATTAACTTAGAAACTTCTGCATGCGGGTCATAATCTCTAACGCCAAGATATGGATTGATTCCCGAAGATAAGATTACATCAAGCTGCCTTCTTCCAGGGCAAACCACATCTCTATCTCATCGGATAGTATTGACCAGCAATGATGTGGAGGGGAACACAACTTCAGCTGTGTTTGCAGAGCAAGAGTAGTGAGGACTAAGGTAGTGAGCAGAACTGCTCCTCTGGTCTGGCACGTGAATGAGGTGACAGGGAGACTTTCAAGTTTGTTTGTGACAGATTTGCTCAGAGAAGATGAAGAAAACTACGCAGATGCTTTTTTCCTTTTCTTTGTTCTTATTTCATGCTAGCAGTTTAAATGGGCAACACTTGTTTGCAAGATTGTTTGCATTTTCAGTTGAAGCTAAAGGCTGACGTGTGTATTATTTTTATTGTTCAAAGTGTTTCTCCAAGTTGAACCTATATGTCTGTAAGTCAGCATTCAGCACCCCTGAGTTTAATGGAGCTGATTTCCAAGAAACTGTGGGGGCTGTAATGATGAACTCCTGCACTTTAAAATTTACCCCCCACACCACTGTTACCTACTCTGGCTGGCACCCACCTCCCATCAACTTCTAACCTATCCATATAGCCAGAGATACCGGTGTAATAAACGAAAATCTGCCCTTATTCCCTTGTGGGGGACACAAGAGCCCTTATAGAGTCCTTTTGTAGGTTCTCCATCGGTCGGAGAAAATAACAGAGGCCAACCAGAGAATATTGAGAAGCAAAGCAGCTAGCAAGCCTGATCTTTATTAAAGCTCTTGCAACAGGGTGCTCCCCTCACCCGCAGGAAAGGAGGAGGACCCAGAACCAAGGTGTGCCTGCCCTTATAGAGACATTTTAAATTGCCTTCCCTGGATCTCAAGACTACCCCTCAATACATCATACATAGACCACAGAAGGGGTGTAACCAAAGACCACCCCCCCCAGATACATCATACCTACATCACGGAAAAGGTGGTCTACAACAGAAATTTGAATGTTGTTATTTTCCTGTCTGCCAGATTATCTGATAATGCCTTATGTGATTGCCTTTCCTAGCAGTCTGGCCATTCCTTTGAGATGGTGATTTCCCAATTCCTGAGACAATGGGAAGGTTCCCTCACCCCCTCCCTCCTTGCAGAGAAAACATTTGGTCAGTCTGGGAGTCAAAATCATTTCAGGACAGTCTTCCTGCGCTGCTCGAGACATGTGGTTTATATATTCATGTACATGTTTGCTTGGTACATTTATGAACATTTATTACTTATGGGGACGCGGGTGGCGCTGTGGGTAAAACCTCAGCGCCTAGGACTTGCCGATCGCTTGGTCGGCGGTTCGAATCCCCGCGGTGGGGTGCGCTTCTGTCGTTCGGTCCCAGCACCTGCCAACCTAGCAGTTTGAAAGCACCCCTCGGTGCAAGTAGATAAATAGGGACCGCTTACCAGTGGGAAGGTAAACGGCGTTCCGTGTGCTGCGCTGGCTTGCCAGATGCAGCTTGTCACGCTGGCCACGTGACCCGAAAGTGTCTGCAGACAGCGCTGGCTCCCAGCCTATAGAGTGAGATGAGCGCACAACCCTAGAGTCTGTCAAGACTGGCCCGTATGGGCAGGGGTACCTTTACCTTATTACATATCTAAGGGACGCGGGTGGCACTGTGGGTTAAACCACATAGCCTAGGACTTGCCAATCAGAAGGTCAGCAGTTCGAATCCCCGTGATGGGGTGGGCTCCCATTGCTCGGTCCCTGCTCCTGCCAACCTAGCAGTTCGAAAGCACGAAGTGCAAGTAGATAAGTAGGTACCGCTCTGGCAGGAAGGTAAACGCCGTTTCCGTGCACTGCTCTGGTTCGCCAGAAGCAGCTTAGTCATGCTGGCCACATGACCCAGAAAGCTGTCTGCGGACAAATGCCGGCTCCCTCGGCCAGTAAAGCGAGATGAGTGCTGCATTCACAGAGTTGTCCGCGACTGGACCTAATGGTCAGGGGTCCCTTTACCTTTAAAAATAGAAAATAAATAAAAAATAAGATAGCTGCTTATTTCCTTGACATCTAACGAAAACGCGTTCCACAGGGCGGGACCTACACCTTCACACCTGTCTCTCTCATCCTCCTACCCCTTGCTTTTTGGCTGAGCTGCTTCACCTTGGATCACGGTTTCCATGTTAGCTGAGCCCTTCTGTCACCTGGGAAGGCCAAACAGATTAAGCCCCAATCCCTCCAGCCGGTGTTTAGGGAGGAACACAACAGAGTGGCTTTGAAGTGAAGGTTTGTTTAGGGAACATCATAATGCAAGAAGAAGAACTGATTGTCCGATACAGTTTGTTTATCTCGCATAGCCTTTACCAGCGTGATGCTCATCAGCAAAGCATAAGGCTGGCAAGGTCAGTCCTTGTTAATCCAAGCAGATGAAGCCGATGACGCTTATGAAGGTGGGAAGAGCCATTAGCTGGATCAGGCCAATGAGCTATCTAGTCCTGTTCTCACAGTGGCTGACTGGATGCTTGTGGGAAACCAGTAAGCAGGATCCTTGCACAAGAGCAGGTCTCCTCTCCTGTGTTTTCCTGCATCTGGTATTCAGAAGCCTCACTGCCTCTTGACCATGGAGGCACAGCCCAGTAACTGTGGCTCCTCTCCTCCTCCTCCATGGGTTTGTCCAAACCTCCATCAAGGCTCTCCAAATTGGTGGCCATCATTGCCTCCTGTTGGGACGCTGGTGGCGCCGTGGGTTAAACCACATAGCCTAGGACTTGCCAATCAGAAGGTCGGCAGTTCGAATCCCCGCGATGGGGTGAGCTCGGTCCTTGCTCCTGCCAACCTAGCAGTTCGAAAGCACGAAGTGCAAGTAGATAAATAGGTACCGCTCTGGCGGGAAGGTAAACGGCGTTTCCGTGTGCTGCTCTGGTTCGCCAGAAGCGGCTTAGTCATGCTGGCCACATGACCCGGAAGCTGTACGCCGGCTCCCTCGGCCAGTAAACGAGATGAGCGGTGCAACCCCCGAGTCCTCTGCAACTGGTCAGGGGTCCCTTTACCTTTACCTTTAAGACCTTAAAATTCTTATAACACTATAATGACGAACTCCTGCACTTTAAAATTTATCCCCACACCACTGTTACCTACTCTAGCTGGCTCCCACCTCCCATCAACTCCTAACCAATCCTTCTAGCCAGAGACACCGGGAACTGAACTGATGATCTCCAATGGCAGCGCATACACACACACCTTAGATTCTTCTTGACTATCTTTATACACAAAGTGAATCCAAGTTACCTTCCAGTCACTGAGGCATTTTTTTCCTTTCCCTCCTCTCTTCCCCCCAATTTCACTCATAAGCCACCTCCTCTTTGCTCCCCAAAATTAGTTTTTCTGGGACCTTCCCATGAGATCCTGCTCTGCTCTATATTTGTTGTTGTTTAGTCGTGTCCGACTCTTCGTGACCCCCTGGACCAGAGCACGCCAGGCACTCCTGTCTTCCACTGCCTCCCCCAGTTTGGTCAAACTCATGCTGGTAGCTTCGAGAACACTGTCCAACCATCTCGTCCTCTGTCGTCCCCTTCTCCTTGTGCCCTCCATCTTTCCCAACATCAGGGTCTTTTCCAGGGAGTCTTCTCTTCTCATGAGGTGGCCAAAGTCTTGGAGCCTCAGCTTCAGGATCTGTCCTTCCAGTGAGCACTCAGGGCTGATTTCCTTCAGAATGGATGCGTTTGATCTTCTTGCAGTCCATGGGACTCTCAAGAGTCTTCTCCAGCACCAGAATTCAAAAGCATCCATTCTTTGGCGATCAGCCTTCTTTATGGTCCAGCTCTCACTTCCATACATCACTACTGGGAAAACCATAGCTTTAACTATACGGACCTTTGTCAGCAAGGTGATGTCTCTGTTTTTTATATTTATCCTCCCCTGAATCTACCTACCTAGCAATGATGGTCCCAACTCACGTGGCATATTAAGAGGTGGCTTTTAAAGCAATTTTATCATCATATAACATAGACAAATTTTTGCCACTTCGTCTCAAGTCACTACCTCCACCCCCACCGGCAAACAAAACACACTCAAGTAAATTATGTTTTAATAGCCAGGTTTGCCTGGGTGTGCAGCATTGGCCTCATGTGGCTCACAAGGAGAGCTGGAACCCTGTGTCAGCTGGCGCTGCCTCTCCCCACCCCAACCCCTACCCCAGCAGGAGCACCCAATCTTTAATTGAAACCTAATTGTTTACTAAACCACTCAAACCAGAAGAGGAAATTACTATAATTTTGGTCTGTGGATGACTCCCTTCCCCCGCCCTGGCTGCAAAAGAAGGGGAAGAAGTGGGGATTGAATTTTAAGGAGAATAGGAACATTATCCTCAATGATACATAAACAGAAAGCGATTATCATTAAACTGTCAACGGCAACTGGATTTAGATAACGAGTCTTGATGCCAGCAAGAAATTATATGCAAATGGTTTTGGGAGGATTTATCAGTGGGTTCAGTCACTGCTATGTGAAGGGGAAAGGAGTGGCGGTGCTTTTTCTTGGTGAAAGTGGTGAGGCTGGTGGCGTCACCTTTTCGCAAGGTAGCCACGGGTGCGTAGATCTGCTGCTTCTGAATACCCCAGGAGGGGAGAGTGCTCTTTCACTCAGGTGCTGCTTGCGGGTTTCCCATTTGGGGCACCAGGCTGGCCACTGTGAGAACAGGATTCTGGGCTGGATGAGCCAATGGCCTGTTCCAGCCTCAGAACTCTTCTTACATTCTGTTAACGGAGAATTCTGAGGGCTCCATTGGACAAAAAACAAGGACACCAGCCAGGAATACCAGAGCAAAACAGCAGCCAGTAGGCTTGGTCTTTATTGAAGACTGTCGTGACAGGACTCCCACCTGCCACAAGGTGGAACAAGATGGAAGCCCCGAACAAAAGAGCCCCCAAACTTTTATTAGCTGCTAAACCCCATGTTAAAGGTAAAGGGACCGCTGACCATTAGGTCCAGTCGTGACCGACTCTGGGGTTGTGGCGCTCATCTTGCTTTATTGGCCGAGGGAGCCCACGTACAGCTTCCGGGTCATGTGGCCAGCATGACTAAGCCACTTCTGGCGAACCAGAGCAGCGCATAGAAACGCTGTTTACCTTCCCACCAGAGCAGTACCTATTTATCTACTTGCACTTTGATGTGCTTTCGAACTGCTAAATTGGCAGGAGCAGGGACTGAGCAACGGGAGCTCACCCTGTCGCAGGGATTCGAACTGAAGGAATGGGTTTCCAAAACTCAAAAACTGACTGTGCAGGCAGTTTTTAAACTGCACCAAAATTCCCATTTCTCCTTAGCTAAAATGCATAAACTTCAGCCGTTGAGCAAATGCAAAACAAGAACACAGCTCTCTCCCTTATCAGTTTGACGGCAAGACTGGCCTTGACTCTACCAGTAGAACAGACACAGACATGTATCTTATGTTCTGACCACAAATGATGCAGAGACCCAAATCTGGGACTAACGCCAGAGCATGTTCTCGAAAGTAGTGACCTCTTGCTCCAAGATAGGAGTAGGAACAGGAATATCCTTTTATGGTCAGGAGTGCAGGAAGGAAATCCCTTTTAAGGTTAAGAGTGCCAGAGCAGGAACATATGTGATGTCAACCTGTGTACATAGGCTAACGTGGTTGGGCTCTGAGGGGAGGAGGGAGAGGGTGTCTGGAGGATATAAATACTGCATGAAACTTGTCATTTCTTTGGAGTTGCTGTGGACTTGATCACGCAAGTGCCTTCTGCTATCCGGAGAGCAGAATAAACTCTTTCTTTGAACCAACTCGGTGTCATTTTGACTTCCTTCCTCCTGTCCCGGAGCAACGCAGACCCAATCGGTGAACTCCAATAAGGCTACAGAACCGCCACCCTTCTGATCGGCAAGTCCTAGGCTTTGTGGTTTAACCCACAGTGCCACCTGCATGTGGGGAGCCCCGAACAAAAGAGCCCCCAAACTTTTATTAGCTGTCAATCCCCATGTTACACCCCCCAAACTACATCACTCATACATCATGGTTACATCATGAAAGGGGAGGCCTGGTGGCAGTAATCTGAGCATCCAAGACCCTGCCCCATGGTTCCCCTTGCCCTCCACCAAACATCCATCAAGTGTAACAAAAGAGATATTTACATTTCCCTGTTTCCCAGCCAAGTTAATCACACCCTTTTGTCTTCATCTGGGTTTGTTATTTCAGGAATGGCTACCTGTCTGGCACTCAGGTATCAGGATGCCAGGGATTATCACTCAGGTTTAGGGGCTGCTGAGTAGCTGAGCTCACATGTCTATATGAATTTCTGAAGTTTTCCAGTGAGCAAGTACATAGATACATTGATCAGTGAATTCTTACATTTGGTATTGTGCAGCAAAGGCCCTTTGAATAGGCAGGAAGAAACTGTGATGAAGTGTTTTGTGGGGACAAATCACAAAAGTCGCAAAAGTGATTGTGCTGATCTTGGTAGTGGGCTGCATGTGCACGATATCTTCTGGAGGGGCAACCCACCCAATACATAAATTCCTGCAACAATTCTTATGCTCTCCATTCCCATAAGTGGGGCATCTTTCGTTATCTGAGATCCAGTGTGATCAACAGAGATACGTAGGTCCAGAGTTTTAGTCCCACTCTTTTCTGAGCCCTTCTCAAGGCCACCCCCAAACCCACTCTCCTGTTCTCTTCTGCCTGGCCCCACTTCCTCATCTGCATAACCACAGCCTCTGGTTTCTCAGGTCCTGTCTGCCCTATACATTTAAATCACAGTGATACCACTTTAAACAGGCACGGCTTCTCCCAAAGAATTCTGGGAGCTGGAGTTTGTTAAGGGGGCTGGGAGCTGTTGGGAGACCCCAATTTGCTTCAATTCTCAGAGCTGCAGTTCTCAGAGTTCCCTGTGTAGATGGATTGTTAAACAACTCTTAGGGCCCTCGAATTTATGAGACCACCTCTCCTGGTCTGCCCCACAGAGGCGGGGGGTCCATGAATAACCATAGTTTAGAGGTCCCTAAGGAAGTCAGACTATCCTCCACCAGGGCCAGGGCCTTCTCAGTGATGGCTCTGACCTGGTGGAATGCTCTGTCCCAGGAGACTAGGGCCCTTCAGGATTTGACCTCCTTATGTTGGGCCTGTAAGACAGAGCTATTCCTCCTGGCCTTTAATTTGAATTCAGCCTGATCTTTTATTTCCCTTCTCTTCCATCCCCCTTCCATTTTATGAAGATTACCCGCTCTGGGACCCACAGCTAATTCTCCCCTGGGACTCCTCGCTGGCCCAATTGGGACCAATTCAGCCAGCTAGCCCTGGTGACTATCTAATGCTTATTGGATGGATTTCCCCCAAATTGATTTCTGAACTTTGAATTTTGTGTTATTCATGTTTTTATACTGTATTTTATGCTGCTTCTACAATTAAGTGTTTTAAATTTGTTGTTAGCCGCCCTGAGCCCGGTTTTCTGAACCGGGAAGGGCGAGGTATAATAAAAATTTATTATTATTATTAAAAGAGACAGACCTATCATTCCATATTACCTACACCAGCTAAATCAAGCCTCCATACTCCATGACAGTATACCCTTAAATTCCAGCATCAGAAGTAGACCTGTAGGAGGTCAAACTATTTATATGTATTTATTCATTCATATAGCCTCTGCTATATGCAGTGGGTTTTTCCTGGGGGGGGTGCAGGGGTACGCATACCCCTAAACATTTTGTGAATCTACGTTTGGCCTCATTGAGGGGCAGTGTTTCAATATGAGTAGGAAAATGAGAGTACCCCTAAACATATTTTTTAGAAAAAAAGCACTGCCTATATGAATGAACATACTATATGAAAAGAGCATGCAAAAAAAAGCCCCAGTGAAAACAGATATGAAAGTACCATAAGAATTTCAAAGCAACACAGTAAAATGGCAATAAGATATAAAGCAGAAACTGAGCAGTGCAGTCTAAAAAAAAAATTCCCTAAAATGTAAGCAAAAGCTTGTCTAAACAAACATGCTTTCAGTTTTCCCTCTAACCCAGAGGCTGTTCTGAATTACCTACTGCAGAGAGAAAGGTCTTCTTCCACTTGGTCCTTTTGGGTGAGGGTGCAGGGGGTGGTCCCTAGGACCTTCTGCACACCAAACAGGTATCCTGGCACTGAATTATGATCCCTCCGCAAGCTAGCGCAAAACTTGAGCCAACTAGTTGGCCTCGGATAAATATTGATTGCTATGTGGAATTTCTATAGCGGGGGAAGTTTATCCCAGAGCTTAGAGCTGTGGTTTCATATTCGCCCAGCTGCGTGGCTTTTAAATTTCCACCAATTTTGACAGCCATTTCCCAGCATGCAGCAGCTGCCATCAGCTGGCGTGCCGTTGCAGAGATTTGAGCTTGACAGATCTGAACACTGGACTGTGCTGTGGGAACCCTCTCTGGGTTCATCATGTACTTTGGGCTGGAGACTGCAATGACAGGCTACAGCACTCGGAGCGGTGACCTGTTTTTGCTGAATGGATAGGGCACGGCAGAGTTATGGATCTTTTTCTTTTCACCCTCCCCCCAAGATCTTGTCACTGGGGCTTCTGGCTGTCGAGAAGAGTCCTGCGTGGAAAGAGAAAATGACAGTGGAGTGGATTTTATTGGCAGGGCAAGCTTATGTTGCAAGCAGAGGCATGAAGGAAGGATTTCATTCTCCTCCACCCTTTTTTTCTGCTCTATTTCTCATCTGGGCTGCCGTGTTAGGAAACGGGAAGAGCAGAGACATAATCTCACCTTCCATTTATAGAAAGGAAAGGGCCTTTGAGATGCACAGTGCAAATTGGGAAAATGCTCTTTTAGATACTTTGGGCTGCATGTCCGATTGTCTCCCTAGAGATGGGTGAACCGGTGAAATATAGTTTCTCATTTTTCCACGCATAAAGTCTGTTCTCCACATTGCCATATCATTTTGTAATTCCTTCCCCTGCCAAACCCCCAAAAAAGTCCTCACAAAAAAGTCAGCAGCATCTTGGTAGGAATTTCTTCCAATGTATCCATTTTTAAAAATGCATTTTTGCCCAATGTACATAATTTTGCAAAGCAATTTCCCCCCGATGTGATGCATTTTTGTATAACCGCAACTTGTTCAAAACTGTATCTAATATGTTTTTATGCTGCAACCAGAGCTGGGCCATTAGGGTGAAGGCATGTAATAAATTGATGATGATGATGATGATGATGATGATGATGATGATGATGATACTAATAATACTACTACTAATAAATGCAGACAAATCTGATGATCAGATTAGGAGATTCTCAGCACAGCAGAGTGCATATAAGAACCTCTTAAGAATGAGAAAATGAGAGTAATGCTAATAAATTTTTGAAAGATCTTGGGGAAGCCATTATTTACAAAAATGTCCATGCACACTTTACCACATTTTTTGCAATGCAACAATACTTGGCTGGAGAGTTGCACTGCATTGCAAAATTCAGGGAAGCGCAAATTTCAAATGACAGCTATGTTTCAGTTCATGTATTATTTTCAGAAAGTGCAAATTTGGTAGGTTTCCCCTTTAATGTGAACTGAATTTATTTTTCCCTCCCTTGCTATTCTTCTGTGCTGCACCCTGGATTGGAGGCAGGCGGGTTTCTAAGGAAAGGCAGACTCTAGTTTCCACCTCTAGGGCCTGCTCCTGTGACCTTCCTGGGGGCATACCCAGGTCTCAGATTTGGGCCCTGAAGTCTCAGAATCTGTGATGTTCCTGACCTGATAAATCTCTCCACCTCACACTCCCAAACGCTGCTTTGTATTCAGACACAATTTCAGGGAGGGCCTTGGAAGCACCAGCTCAAGACATTTTGCTACCTGAGGCAAAGGACAAGATTCAACACTGGTAGTTGAATATTAACCCAGTACTGGTGAAACATCTTCCACTGCACTTGAGGGCAACAGCCTGGCATATGTACAGGGCAGGCCACATGCCACACACAGCTCTGGCCACTCCCTGCACCTCAACATCTCCTGAATGAGGCAGGTGCCTCACTTTGCCTCATCGTAGGGCTGGCCGTGGGCCTGGGAGCCTCCTTGGGGAGAGCTTAAGAAGCATCCTCACACTCCAGAGAGCTCCACTCCCTGCCGTCCCCACTCCGCCCCATGCTGCTATGCCAGAAATATTAAATTATCTCTCATTTCCTAGAGCCCACAGGGAAAGACAGTTCAAAAGCAAGGCTGTAAGGAAACCTAATAGGGAATATTAATCCTCATTTTACCCGTTTTGATCAGTGTGTGTGGAATCATAATTGCAGTAATAGCGCTTGACATTTCCTCAGCACCTTTTAGTGAAGGCTGGCTAGGCGATCTGCACGTCGGCCTGGATTTAATATGACAACCTGCCAGGAGACTGTTTAAATATTGCTGTCTAGAGAACTGCACTCTGGACCCATATGACAGACAAGGGATATGGTTGCCTTATTTCAAAAAAATAAAATTCCCGACACCCGCAAAATCGTTGAGCTTTTTAAGGGACACCTAACCTGAAAAATCCCAAACCGGAATTAAGATTGCCAGAAGAAATATCAACAACCTCAGATATGCAGATGACACAACCTTGATGGCAGAAAGTGAGGAGGAATTAAAGAACCTCTTAATGAGGGTGAAAGAGGAGAGCACAAAATATGGTCTGAAGCTCAACATCAAAAAAACAAAGATCATGGCCACTGGTCCCATCACTTCCTGGCAAATAGAAGGGGAAGAAATGGAGGCAGTGAGAGATTTGACTTTCTTGGGCTCCATGACCACTGCAGATGGTGACATCAGTCACAAAATTAAAAGACGCCTGCTTCTTGGAAGAAAAGCGATGACAAACCTAGACAGTATCTTTAAAAGCAGAGACATCACCTTGCTGACAAAGGTCGGTATAGTTCAAGCTATGGTTTTCCCAGTAGTGATGTATGGAAATGAGAGGTGGACCATAAATGAGAGTCCCATGGACTGTAAGAAGATCAAACCTCTCCATTCTGAAGGAAATCTGCCCTGAGTGCTCACTGGAAGGACAGATCCTGAAGCTGAGGCTCCTATACTTTGGCCATCTCATGAGAAGAGAAGACTCCCTGGAAAAGACCCTGATGTTGGGAAAGATGGAGGGCACAAAGAGAAGGGGACGACAGAGGACGAGATGGTTGGACAGTGTTCTTGAAGCTACCAGCATGAGTTTGACCAAACTGTGGGAGGCAGTGGAAGACAGGAGTGCCTGGCGTGCTCTGGTCCAGGGGGTCACGAAGAGTCGGACACGACTAAACAACTAAACAACAACAACCCCAAAATAGTGATTTTAAGCTTTTTGAGCTGTTTCTGCCATACACCCAGATTTTCCCTGACATTTCCCCCCTGATGCTGTTTTTACACCCGAAAACCAGGACATGTCTAGGCACAGAACAGCAGCCCTCTTTTGCCCTTGCTACTCAGTGGCTGGTGTCCAAATATAGATTGCCGCTGCTACTGGAGATTCCAAGCAGCCTTTGTGACCCATTTCCCCTCCATGATTCTGTCTAAGGAACCTCAGTTAGTAGCTATTCACCATGTACCTGGTGACAGCAAATCCCATGGTTTAACAACATTTGCTTTGTGAAGAAGTCCTTCCATTGGTATGTCCAGAATCTCCTCTAACACTCAGTTTTGGTGAATGATCCCCACAGGAGAGTCCTGCTTGCTGGTTCACCGTGGGGGCATCAGGTTGGCCACTGTAAGAACAGGATGCTGGGCTGGACAGGCCACTGGCCTGATACAGGACAGCTTCTTCTTAAGTCCTTAATTCAGTATTTCCGCACAGGGAAGCTGTTCCTGTCCCCTGAGCATGTGGGCTCTCCTTTTTGGCACCTTTCCCCAACTTCTCTTGAGAGGCTGCATGCATGCACCTGTCTCAATCCATCCTAGCTCTGCTCTTCTGTCTAGGGCATTGGCACATTGCTGGACTCAGGGTCAGCCTTTTTCCCTTTTTGCGCTTCCAGCCACATCTCTTCATCTCTCTGCCTTGCCACGCCTCCTTGCGCGCTGAGGTGACATTGATTTCTGTCTACTCTTTCCAACTTGGGTTGCCATGGTGACAGATTCAGTTTCTCCGCTGTGCTGGGCTTTTTTCCTCCAGTTCAGCGTGCTCTGGGGAGAGAGAGAGAGAGAGAGAGAGAGAGAGAGAGAGAGAGAGAGAGAGAGAGAGAGAGAGAGAGAAACCATTCAGCAGCAGGCAGGCGGAGTGTGTGTCTGGCATTGCTTTCTCCTGGTGGCCACTGTTGATAATGTCAGTGGCAGTGTCATGGGTAATTTGACAAAACGATGTCAGGAAGGCACTGGAATCTCTTTCTCTTTTGCAATGCTGGGCAGTGGCCCTTGACCAGAGCTAGCAGTCCGCCTTCTTCTTGTGTTATTCATCTCGCTCAGGGCCCAGGACCTTCCCTCTGCTGGTGCCCAATCCAGCGGGAGACCCACAACAGACCCTCTGAGCAGCTGGGAGAAGAGGTTGCTGGGCAAGACATGCCTTTGCTCTGACCTGGCCAGAGGTCTCTTCTTGGGTTCTTAGGCCTCAGGGACCTAAAGAACCAAGCACACACCAAAAACAATAATTAAAAAACAATCATACATTGAAAGGAACAAAACTGTAGACATATATAAAATCTATAAGACCATTCAAATGTTTAGACGAAAAAGAGTGCAGCAGCAGCCCTTTCCTTAAAAGCAGTCAGTTTCCCAAAGCCTGTTGGAACACCTGCTGGTGGAAGGACAACAAGGTGGGAACCAGTCTCTAGGGAGGAAGTTCCAGAGGCTGGGAGCAGCCACCGAGAAGGCCTTCTCCTGCATCTCTACCAAAAATATTTAATGAAGGCTCCAGGGGAGCCTCCCTGGGGAAAACATTCCACAAATGGGGAGCCACTGCAGAAAAGGCCCATTCTTGCGTTGCTACCCCCGTGAACTACCCATGGAAGGGGCACACAAAGAAGGCCTCTGATGATGATTTTCACATTAAACTGCAAGCAAGGCGGAGAGCTTAAAAGCTCTTTTTTGCACTAAGTTTTCCCAGCGCAAAAATAGTTTTTAAGTTCTCCACCTTGCTTGGGGATGCAAGGCTCATTGAATATGCAGGCTCTGGAAGACATGGGATGGTTCCAAGGAGTGGTTTGAGTATATACACGTTTTTGTTTAAACATAGAGCCCTTGGAACTGGTGTGCCTGTGCTTACCCAGGGTTCATTTTCCTTGGAATGAAGGTCAGCAGAAACTGTGGTGTCTTCAAGATATATGGCTTTATTTACATAGAACCCGAGCATCGTGTGGAGGGGCTCACAGCACAGACACTCCTGTAGTTCTTGTTTCCCCATTCAGTTTCCAGGGAAGCTCCCAAACTCATATTTGGATCCAGCACAGAGCAAGGCATGTCTCTGAGTCTCCAGCTTCCAGCCTCAGCCATATTCTCATGAACAGCATTCTGGCTATTGATCTTCTAAATTTACAAGATGATGTTGCCTCCAACTGGGTGAGGGTGGTAACCCCATTTGCCTTTATGGCAACAGAGAAATGTAAATGGTCTACTAAGACCACAACCTTAACAAAGGAACTTTGGGCTGGTTTCCTCTTAAAGATTCTACCCTCACCTGCACAGGATCACAGGTCTGGAAAGTGTCATCCATACTGCCCCCCCCCAAAGCAATACTGGACTTTTTTGTTGCAGGGGGGTGGCAAGGAGAAGTGCTGAGGCAAGGATGGATCTTGCAGTGGGGGGGGGGGGACTTATATTGGCTTCTCTCAGTTTCTTATTTTTCCCAATCTTACATTGAGTTCTCCACACTAGCATGAAATTTCTTTTTTTAAAAAAATCCATTAGAAAATTAATCAGCGTTTTTGCACAGATTACTCTCAATGCGCATATTTTTATATGCATTTTGGCACACTTTTTCAAGCCATTATACCTATGCCAATGCATTTTGCATTTCCTCCCATTAATATATGCATATGTATGCACATTTTGTTGTTGTTGTTGTTTAGTCATTTAGTCGTGTCTGACTCTTCGTGACCCCATGGACCAGGGCACGCCAGGCACTCCCGTCTTCCACTGCCTCCCGCAGTTTGGTCAGACTCATGCTGGTAGCTTGGAGAACACTGTCCCACCATCTCGTCCTATGTCGTCCCCTTCTGCCGCAGAGCAGCAGATAGGCCAAACTGCTCAGGACCATGGCAGGAAACTTGTCTGTGGTTTGAACTACTTCAGGCTACGAATGGGGATTTGCCCAAGTGATTGTTACACACACACACACACACACACACACACACACACAACCCCACAAATGTGCCAGGGAGAAGGTAAGGCAAAGGTTCCTTCTCAGGAGATACTTTTTACATTCCACCCTGTCACGTGAGCCCCCATCTTTAGTCAATACAGTGGTACCTCAGGTTACAGACGCTTCAGGTTACGGACTCCGCTAACCCAGAAATATTACCTCAGGTTAAGAACTTTGCTTCAGGATGAGAACAGAAATCACATGGTGGTGGCAGCAGGAGGCCCCATCAGCTAAAGTGGTGCAGCGGGTTAAGAACAGTTTCAGGTTAAGAACGGACCTCCAGAACGAATTAAGTTCTTAACCCGAGGTACCACTGTATTCCACCTCATTATGAAAATCCCTACTTGTTTCTGTAATCCTTTGTTTCAGTTCCACTCATTATGTTACATCCAACTTTGGCTGGGGTAGGAGATGTCTGACCAACAGTGGTCTTTTTCTTTTTTACATTTTGATGTGATGGCAGGAATTGATTTGCAAGAGCCATGATCCTCCCAGAATGCCCCAGGTGTTCATTCATAACATGTCATTCCAGGGTGGGGAACAGTTATCGCTGCCATGCATGCCCACATACAAAGGTACCTGTCACCAGCTCTTGTAGTTGCTTCACACAGACACACACACACACAGGTGGGGTGGGGTGGGGGGGATGCCCAACACAACACAATACCAAGGGCATTTGGCTGGGAGGGCATCAAGGAGCAGCTGCCCAATTAATTCCTGCCAGAGACAAGGGCACCACCCACCCCAAATGGTAGAGATTAGTACAAGTGGAAATCCCATACATTCCTCTCTCTGCTGTTTTCTGGAACAAATGGAAACCGAGCTAAATGGTTCCCATTTGGTTCAACAAATGTTCTGATGTGGTGCTGTCCAGTTCTGTCACTCCAGCTGGTATTTTGGGAAACTAGCCCTGAGTGGTGAACCAGAAAACACACACACACACACACACAGACACACACACACACAAACTTAAAATCTTACCTTTGCAAAGGATAAGGGTAGAGGAACTGTAGTTCCACAGGAGTTCCAGCTCCCATCAGCAACCAGCATGGCTAGTGGTCATGTCAGTGGCTAGTTGTCTGGCCATACCCAAAGAGCCACACCTGCCATGAACTCCACAGGTGGTTTTGCATAAATCTCTTTCTCCTCAGTCCACCACTTCGCCCTCCCAGTAAAATAAGGCCAGGCCCTACGCTATAAGGTTTTTATTTATTATTTATCGCATGTATATTCCACCTTCTCTCCAAGGAGTTCAAAGCGGTGTATATATGACTCCAGTGGCGTAGCGTGGGTTGTCAGCACCCGGGGCAAGGCAAGTAATTTGCACCCCCTAACCTGTGGATTTGCGCCCCCTAACCCTAACCCCCAGATGTTGCGCCCGGTGCGGCCGGCCCCCCTGCACCCCCCCACGCTACACCACTGTATGACTCCCCTCCTGATTTAATCCCAACACCAAACCTGAGCAGTAGATTAGGTTGAAAGGCAGTGACCCAAAGGTCAAAGGTCACCTTGTGAGCTTCATGCATGGGTGGGGGATTTGAACCCTGGTTTTCCTGGTCCTAGTCTGACACTCTAATCTAACCATTACAGTTCACCACACATTACAAATGGGGTTGGGGATGATGATACTATTGACCTACCTTGCAAGTTTGGTGTAAGAATTATTAGAATACTGCATGAATTTGGGAAGTGCTATATCAGTCCTAAGTGTTCATATTAGTTAAAGAAGTGGAAATAGTTATGGAAAGCAAATGAGACTGACACCCTGGTTATGAATAATTTTTTAAAAAATATTTCATTTATGATTTTCAATCTTATACATTTCAATAATTTTATAATCATTTTAACATTTCAAAACTTGACTTATTTTCCTCTCTTTCTGCAGTTCCTTAAAATTATTTTTAATATTTTCTGCATATCAAAATTAACTTAATCATTTATTCATTTACTTTAAATATATACTCTTACAAAACTGCAGGTTATTACAGTAATCCTGCCCATGTTCTTATCTGTTTACAGTTTATTTGTAGATAGTCAATAAACCATTTCCATTCTTTTATAAAAAAGTTTGTTATCTTGATTTCTTATTTTTCTAGTAAGTTTTTTCATTTCTGCATATTCCATAAGTTTTTGTATCCATTCTTCTTTTGCTGGGAGTTCTGCTTCTTTCCATTTTTGAGCAAGTAGCATTCTTGCCACTGTAGTCACATATATGAATAAATTTCTATACAGTTTGAGTAGTTCTGTCCCTATAATTCCCAAAAGGAAAACGTCTGGGGTTTTTTTCTACAAACGTTATTTTAAACATCATTTCAATTCACTATGTATATCGTTTCCAAGTAAGTTTTAACCTTACTACAAGACTATGGTTACCAGATATTTTTCAATGAATCCGGCGACCCTTTTTTTTTTTTTTGAAGCTGAGTAGCAACAGGGAGTCAGTTGTGGGGACGGTGAGGCAAAAGACCCTGGGCCCAGGCACATGTGCATATTGTATAAAGGTGCAAAGCCCTTCTTTTGCACCCTATGAAACATAAATGAGTTTTTTTAAAAAAAACTGGGCAACTGTGCACCACCCGCCCATGACTCCCGAGCCTTTCTCGATCTCCTGCCCCCTTCCCCCTTAGTTTTGGCAGATTGGGGGAGGTTCAAGAGTCACGGGCAGGGAGCCGTTGCCCAGAAGGGGCCAGCCTTGTAGTGCAGTTGGCTCTGGCTGGCTTCAGGAGCTGTTCGCTGCCATGGCACAGGAAAAATGGCGGGCGCCATGGCAGCGAGCAGCTCCTGAAGCCAGCCAGAGCCAACTACTCTACCAGGCTGGCACCGATCTGCTGAGGCTGCCACTGCCATGTTTCCCAGGGACACATTTGCAGATCTGGGGACATTCCAGGGACGGAATTTGTCCAGGGGCAGATTTGCAAATTTGGGGACTGTCCCCGGGAACCAGGGACATCAGGTAACCCTATACAAGACCATCACATATGATAAAAAGAACCCTCTTTCTCTTTACATTTGATTTGGCTTTATACATTTTTGCCAATTTACTCATTGTTAGGTACCATCAATATATCATTTTCATATAATTTTCTCTTAGACCATAAAAGGTAAAGGTAAAGGTACCCCTGCCCGTATGGGCCAGTCTTGACAGACTCTAGGGTTGTGCGCTCATCTCACTCTAGAGGCCGGGAGCCAGCGCTGTCCGCAGACACTTCCGGGTCATGTGGCCAGCATGACGAAGCTGCATCTGGTGAGCCAGCGCAGCACACGGAAAGCCGTTTACCTTCCCGCTGGTAAACGGTCCCTATTTATCTACTTGCACCCAGGGGTGCTTTCGAACTGCTAGGTTGGCAGGCGCTGGGACCGAGCAACGGGAGCGCACCCCACCGCGGGGATTCGAACCTTTCGATCGGCAAGTCCTAGGCGCTGAGGCTTTAACCCACAGCGCCACCCGCGTCCCCTCTTAGACCATAACATGCTGAAAATTTTATATCCATATTCCACAATTGTCCCCATGCTTCCATATCCATATTATGACCGATATCTATTGCCCAATGTATCATTGAGTATTTTGCTTGCTCATCCTTTGTCTCCCATTCCAGTTATATTTTATACACTTTTATATTACATTCCAACAGGTCTCTTTCCAAATGTGATATTTGTTCCCCAAACCCTCGTATCTTATCTTTCTTAAATATTTTGTTCAAATGATGATATTGCATGTTACTTTTCCTGATAATTCCTTAAATTCTTTTAATTTATACTCTCCTCCCTCTTGTTTTAATAAATTTCTACAAGTTGTCCACCCTTCTATCATATTCTCTTTCTTTACCACTATAGCTTCCAATGGCCAGAGTGGTGTTTTTAGAATCGTTTCTTGTTTGTTAAGATTTGGAGGGACAAATTAAAATACTGCATTAATTCCAGTGCTAAACAAGTAGGTACAAAATCATTACTAATCCTAATTGCCACAAAATCTATGCTGTTCACTCACAGATACAAAAATACAAATGTTTAGATGCTAAGGGAAAGATGTGGAGGGAGGGAAGGAGGGAGGGAAGCCATCGGGGTGAGCAGAAGATTGATGGATTGCCAAGCAGATCTCCACATATTCAGGATGTGTTTTGAACATACGTACTGTCTTGGGGGCTTTGCAATTAAATTATTGAAAACAATATGCGGATCTTGTTGCCATCTTCTCCAGCTTCTTCGAGAGGAGATTGTTCAATACTTATGCAATTGTAGAAAGGGCAGGGGTCTCTCTATGCTTCCTTATCGTATTAAAAAAAGAAAAACCCATAGTGCCCCATTATTAACAGTCATCAGAATGGTTGGATATAGATGCAGCAAAGGTATTTTGCATTGCTTGGAGAGACTGGGGTTTTGCTTAATGTCAAACTATCCCGGAAATTATGATAGATAAGCATGATTTTTAAATACATATATGAAACCATATATATAGTGAATTTTTTTCCAATAAACTTCCTATCCTTTCAAGCTTTGGAAAAGCATGAAATGCAGTGAAGTTTACTGTTATTTAGGAATAAACAGATACACAAATATAAGATTGGGGACAGCTAGCTTGCCAGCAATGCATGTGAAAAGGATCTAGGGGTCTTAAGTAGACCACAAGCTCTGACCTCAAGCTCTGACCACAAGCTCAACAGTGTGATGCTACAGGAAAAATAAAAGCTAATTCTAGGCTGCATCAACAGAAGTAGAATGTCCAGCTCAAGGGAAGTCATAGTACTGCTCTATTCTGCCTTGGTCGCACCCCACCTGGAGTCTCATGCCCAGTTCTGGGTGCCACAGTTTAAGGAGGATATTGACAAGCTGGAAGGTGTGCAGAGGAGGGCAACCAAGATGATCTGGAGTCTGGAAACTATGCCTTAGGAGTAACAGTTGAGAGAGTTGGATATGTTTAGCTTAGAAAAGAGGAGACTGAGAGGTGATAAGATAGCCATCTTCAAATTTCTGAAGGGGTATCACATGGAATCATAGAATCATAGAGCTGGAAGAGACCACAAGGGCCATCAAGTCCAACCCCCTGCCAAGCAGGAAACACCATCAGAGCACTCCTGACATATGGTTGTCAAGCCTCTGCTTAAAGACCTCCAAAGAAGGAGACTCCACCACACTGGAAGATGGAGCAAGTTTGTTTTCTGCTGCTCTGGAGGGTAGAACCTGAACCAATGGATTCAAATGACAAGAAGAAAGACTCCAACTAAACATTAGGAATATCTTTCTGAGGGCTATGCAGCTGCCAAGACCACATAACACAGGTCTTGAAAGACCTATGTTGGCTCCCAGTACGTTTCCGAGCACAATTCAAAGTGTTGGTGCTGACCTTTAAAGCCCTAAATGGCCTCAGTCCAGTATACCTGAAGGAGCGTATCCATCCCCATTGTTCCGTCCAGACACTGAGGTCCAGCTCTGAAGGCCTTCTGGTGGTTCCCTCACTGCAAGAAGCCAAGTTACAGGGAACCAGGCAGAGGGCCTTCTCAGTAGTGGCACCCGCCCTGTGGAACGCCCTCCCTTCAGATGTCAAAGAGAAGAACAACTACCTGACATTCAGAAGACATCTGAAGGCAGCCCTGTTTAGGGAAGCTTTTAATGTGTGACATTTTAATGCATTTTTAATCTTTGTTGGAAGCCACCCAGAGTGGCTGGGGAAGCCCAGCCAGATGGATGTGGTACAAATTCATTATTATTATTATTATTATTATTATTATTATTATTATTATTATTATTAAATGGTACAGATTGCCTCAACAGCTGGCAGACTCTCCTCTAAAGCAGAGGTTGGATAGCCATTGGCCAAGGATTATTTAGTTGTGATTCTTGCAATGCAGGGGGTTGGACTAGATGACCTCAGGCATCCATTCCTGCTCTGCAATTCTATGATTTATTCAGAGCCTTCCTTGCTCTTAGTGCTATCTAGCACGTATCAGAAGGGACAAGCTTCTGTTCCAAGAAGCTCATGGTATAATGTCTAGCACGAGAGAAGAAAACGGGGAGAAGTGAATGCTAGCCAATGTCATTATAGGCACTTTGACTTTTCTGGTTATAATGGTTGCACTTATGCTGGAGTCTGGTGTTTATCACT
Organism: Podarcis melisellensis; assembly: GCF_964234715.1. Taxonomy (NCBI): domain Eukaryota; kingdom Metazoa; phylum Chordata; class Lepidosauria; order Squamata; family Lacertidae; genus Podarcis; species Podarcis melisellensis. The sequence continues at coordinate 2,678,258 of NC_138547.1, read as the reverse complement.
TATCCTTCTCCCCATCAGCAGAAGGGGACACAGTAAGGATGTACAGTATTGCACGTCCAACTCTAAGCACACTTCCCCAAAATTCAGAAAAAGAGGCAACAGGTGCGGGAACAGAGTCCACTTTGGCATCTTATCGTATTGGGATTGGCTACTAATATGAATTCATTTGGATTCAGCAGTATTAGCAAGAAGGGGTTATGGCACAGGGGTGGAATATATGCTTTGCCTGCAGAAGGTGGCAGATTACATCCTTCCAGCACCCCCAGCTAAAAAGAGATGGTAGCCAGAGCCGTCTTTCCCATTGGTCTTAGTGGTTCATTGCGCCAGGGCGCCAGCCTCTCAGGGGCGCCCTTGTGATTCGGCACTTCTGCGCATGCGCAAAGTGTGATTTAGCGCTTCTGTGCATGCGCGACCGCCGAAAACCGGAAGTAATCCGTTCCGGTACTTCCGGATTTCAGCGGTCTGCAACCCAAAAATGCATCCTGAAGCATCTGTAAGCCGAGGTACGACTGTACATGATTACAAGCGCACAGAGTAAGATGACACAAAAAAGAAGAATAAAAGAAATATTACCCATTTGGAAAACAAAACAGAACCGCAACAAAAAATTGTATGCATTACAACAACAACAAAAATTGTTATTGCAGTTAACCAGACATTCACCTAATGCGGTATTTATAAAAATGAATTCCAAATATTGTTAAATTGTTGAAGATTGGGTAAGTTCTATAATAAGGGTGTCTCTGGCCCTCAGAATAGGACTCATTCAATGAAAAATAATATTTAGAACTAATTGGACCCATTACTGTACACTTGTTTATGAAAGGACTAGCTAAGACATCTAACTACCGGAGATGGAACAGAGATAATGCTTCTCTAAAACATATGTTTGTACAATGTCCTATATTGATTAATTTTTGACAGAAAGTAATAGAGACAATCAACATGACTGTATGGAATAATCTTAAATTTGCAGAGGAAAATATCCTTTTGAATTATATACTCAGCACATGGAATCTAACAAAGGGACAATATGAATGGACTCTTTGTAGTCTTATTATTGTGCTCTTTTGTGCTCTTATTATGAATGGACTCTTTGTGCTCTTATTATTGCAAAAATAGAGGTATTGATGAATTGGAAAAATATAAATTGTAGCACCTTGAACTTGGCCCTGGTCAAGATGATCTGCTTCAAGAACAAGGCTCTTCAGATGCCCTTATGCATGGAGCCTCCTTTTTCAGGGGCAGTCTACCTCTGAACACCCGGAGCAGCAACAAGAGGGGGCTTTTACTTTCTTGCCCTGCTTGTGGGCTCAAAGGGGTCCCCTTGAATCACAGGGGGCATCGTCAAGGTCTGCTGTAAATTATTTCCTTTCATCCCCTCTCAAAGCTGCCTCTGCCCTATAAAAGGCAGGCGAGAGGAAGGGAAAAAACAGGGCACGCGTTATGATTTGCTGCTGATAGCAAGTACTCAAGCCAGGATGATTATGCTTGAAGAAAGTGATGTCGAAGTTTAGATTTATAGGAGGGTGAATAAATTTCTGTCAGTTGGCGATTATTATCTCCTTTAATCTCAAAGACACTCGTCTTCCCACTCTCGTGCCTGTGTCTGGGGTTTCAAAAGCGTGTTTCTGATTGGGATCTAGTGCTCTCCATCGGAAAATAAATCTCCCACATTTTATACAAGGCAAGCTGAAGATGCTTAAACATGAACATTATTAGATTGATTTGGAAAAGGCTCCAAACTTTGTAATGCCCTAGAAGTGCATGAATTGTCAGAAATCTTGTGACAGGCTTGTTTGTTTTTGTTTTTGTGGGTTTGTTTGTTGGTTTGCAGGAGGAGGGAAGAATCCCAACCACGTACTTTATGCATGCTTAAAATATTGTTGCACACACCCAGTCTTTGACTGGTGAGAGAATTTAGTGGTTCCAGATGCTTACCCAAGCTTTGGTTACCTTGGAATAAGCATCGGCAGAGACTGTGGTGTTTTGCCTGCTGCATGGTTTTATTTTCGCATCTATACAACCTGAGCATAGGCTGCAGGGGGTCCCAGCATTAACAATGGAACTCTGTCCCACAGGAAGCAGCAATGGCCAAAGCTTGGATGGCTTTAAAAGGGGATTGGAGAGATTCACAGAGGAGGATAAGGCCATCAGTGTTCCGCCTGGCCTTTGGCTTGGGATCAACTTGATCCCCTCCCCCTCTTTCCTTTTTCCTTTCTCCTTCTGTGATGGAACCCCTATTTGGGGACTTTTTTCTGGCCCACGTAGGACCAGTCTGGATAGCTGGCCTTGGTGAAGATTTGATGTTTTCATCCCCAAAAAGTTGTTGATTTGAGTTTCTACTGAAATGAGGCTGCATTTTAATGTTGTATATTAATCCTGTTGTTAAGTTGTATTTTAAGCAATTGTTTTTACCTGGTGTTAGCCGCCCTGAGCCCGGTCTTGGCTGGGGAGGGCGGGGTATAAATAAAAAAATTTCTTCTTCTTCTTCTTCTTCTTCTTCTTCTTCTTCTTCATTATTATTATTATTATTATTATTATTATTATTATTATTAGTCATGGTGGCTATACTCTGCCTCAATGATCAGAGGCAGCAATGCTTCTGAATACCATGGAGCAATAGATCAGGTGAGCTGTGCCTAAGAGAGCTGTGTGAGATAGTTGGGCTGCTGCTGGAAGCTGGATACACCGAGACCTGTCTGTTTTGTGCTGGACCCAAAACTTGGGGCCTCCCAGGAACCGTAATAGCAAGCAAGATCTGTCAGGGAATAAATGCTATGAGTCCCTCCATCCTATGCTTAGGTTGTATAGATGTGTAAATAAAGCCATGTCTTCCGAAAACAGTACAGTCTCCATTGACCACTTGGAGATTGGGGTGTGCACAACAATATGCCAATACAGTGGTACCTCAGGTTACATACGCTTCAGGTTACATATTCTTCAGGTTACAGACTCCGCTAACCCAGAAATAAGACCTCGGGTTAAGAACTTTGCTTCAGGATGAGAAGAGAAACCGTGCAATGGCAGCAGGAGGCCCCACTAGCTAAAGTGGTGCTTCAGGTTAAGAACAGTTTCAGGTTAAGAACAAACCTCCAGAACGAATTAAGTTCTTAACCTGAGGTACCACTGTATGCCTTGTACCATGGGTAGAGGGGAGCCACGTGAAGATTCCTGCTGGATCCAGTTGCCAGTCCATTTAACCCACAGAGGAATGGGGAACCTGTGCCCTGCCAAATGTTGCCAGACTACAACTCTCATCATCCCTGGTCATTGGCATTGCTGGCTGGGGCTCATAGGATTTGTATCCCACAACATCTGGAAGGTCACAGCTTCCCCACTGGGCTGCCAGAAATTTCCGGTTGGTTGGATAAAGGTGGTCTGGTGAGGATGCCTGTGTGGATTTCTCCCTGGACAGCACGCAAGCACACACACGCAAACACAGACACTTCCCCTCACACTGAACAATGCCGTTATATGATTTCCTCAGGTTCTCTGTAGCCATGGTGATAAGGAAGGTACAATTACCTGAATGGAGAAGGCAGACAGATAAAGGAATAGAGTCAGCTGGTATGTTCTCCTGTCTTTCAAAAAGGGAAAAGTGTCGCTGAAGACCTTGAGTTTCTCATGCGCCACTTTCCAATAATCTGCCCACAATATCTGCCATTGCACAGAGAGCAGGCCAGCACCAGGAACTGAGTGCCTGGGAAAAGAACACGAGAAGAGCCTGCTGGGTTGGGCCAAAGGAATCCCACCTAGTCCAGCATCCTGTTCTCACAGTTGCCAGCCAGATGCCTTAGTGGGAAACCTGTAAGCAGGGCTTGAGTACAACAGCACGGAACGCTCCTGGGGCTGCTTCCAGCAACTGGCATTCAGGAACATTGCTGGATCTGACCATGGGGGCATAGCTATAGCTATGAAGATCGCAATCGGCATATTTTAAGCCCACTGTGGTTTTCATGGAAGGCAGGGGTGTCCAGCCGTGGATGAGCACACTGTGACAGTGACCCCAAAGATGTATGGGAGGCCCAAGCATGGTGCGCATTGAGGATTACACAGTGTGCCATGTAGGCAAAGTGTGATGCAGGCCAGATGTTTGTGATTACACCTCCCATCAGCCCCTGTGACTGATGGGAGTTATAGTCCAGAGTTGTAGCAATCAGGGGCTGTAGGAGGTCAAAGACTTGCTGCTATTTCTATGGCAGAGCCTTTGGAGGGGTCCCTTGCCACCAGCGTCCTCAGGCCACCCAATCAGCAGGGAAAAGGAGCTTTCGAGCTGCTGAAGTCTTCTCATTCTGTGTGTCAACTGGAGTCAGAGTGAAAACAGGTGAGTCGGCCACTGAGGATGGGCTCCCAGGGTCTCCCCAGAGAAAACGCATGGGAAGAACACTGAGGAGAAGGCATCCTGTGTGCTCCAAAGCTAAGCATCTTGGAACACGGAAAACACAAGGCAAGAGAACAGGGTGCAAGTTCTGAGGTTACATAAAATGGAACAATGTCACTCCAGAAGAAGTCATTGGGCTCTCCAAATCATTTGCCCATTGATGTGCAGAGAAAATACTGGATCCAGCTGAAAGGCAATGCATGGAGGTATGCATTGATTGTCACAATGCATTCCTAATTATTGCATAATTATAAAATTATTATATAAACTAATGAGGTTGTATAATCTGAGAAGTGGAGGTGGCTGTGATTGTCATGAAGGGACTCTGCACTTTTAAATTTGCTACTGCACAAAACATGTTGAAGTTACTATCTTGGTGAAGTCTCTTTTATGGAGATCAGGGATTACCCTGACATACTCTGGCTACAGTCTGTTAATTGCAGTTCTCTTCTTTGGCTAAAGCTGGATAATGAAGAAGTGTGCATGCACACGAAAGCTCATACCAAGAACTAACTTAGTTGGTCTTTAAGGTGCTACTGGAAGGAATTTTTTTTGTTTTGACTATGGCAGACCAACACGGCTACCTATCTGTAGCTGGATAATGAGATAGAGTCTGATATTCTTCCAGTTGCCTCTTCAAGACCCATCCTGTTCTCTCAAGTTCAGGCTTATGCCCTTAATGTTGCCTCAACTCCAGATATGGACTTTGCACCAAGATATGAACTTTGCATGAAAAGAACTGTGCGACAAGAGCTTGGAGCATTGAGGAGATCCAAAGGTTTTCTTCTCTAGCATCCTGGTCTCATACCTGGCTACTCAGGTGTTTCTGGGAAGCCCACAAGCTGGGCACAGAGGCAATAAGTCTCCCTGATTTTATGTTGAAGGTGCCTTGCACTCTGATTGCCTATGGATAGAGGGACTCCATTCCTAGTGACAGTTTTTATGTTCGTATCCTGCACGCTGCTTGGAGATTTAAAATATTAAGTGGTTTAGGAATGCTTTTAGGCAAATAAATAAACTAACATGGTGATTAAAAGACTTTACAATTTTATTATATAGTAAGTTATGTGGCGCTGTGGGTTAAACCACAGAGTCTAGGACTTGCTCATTAGAAGGTTGGCGGTTCGAATTCCCGCCACAGGGTGAACACCCGTTGCTCGCTCCTTGCTCCTGCCAACCTAGCAGTTCGAAAGCACGTCAAAGTGCAAGTAGATAAATAGGTACCGCTCTGGCGGGAAGGTAAACGGCGTTTCTGTGCACTGCTCTGGTTCGCCAGAAGTGGCTTAGTCCTGCTGGCCCCATGACCCGGAAGCTGTACGCCGGCTCCCTCAGCCAGTAAAGCGAGATGAGCGCCGCAATCCCAGAGACATCCTCGACTGGACCTAAAGGACAGGGGTATCTTTACCTTTTAAGGTATGTGGTCCCAAGGAGGCCCAAATCTCAGACCACCAAACAAGGATGCAAAGGGCCAGAGGGAAATACATAGTTGAAATCAGGTGTGCTAGACCTAAGGGAGCAGGAGCTTAACGGATGTCCCCACACTAGAGATGAGTTGCTCATACTGAGAGGAAAGCCCTGAACTTGGGTCTTTAATGGGGGCTGTGATTGGCCCTTTGGGGGAGTGTCAGCTGATGGAACACTCAGGGTTCAGGTGGGCTGGTATTGCCTCCCTAGGTGGCACTCTAGAACCACACAGCTCAGCCTGTTAGTGGAAACAGAGCAATGGAACATGTGCCTCTCTCTGAAAATGGCTTTTTGCTTTTCCATCTCTCTTTGGACTTTCAGTGGGTGGGACCCCATGGAGTTGGCTTAAGTCAGGAGCCCCATTCAGTTTTGTAGGTACCTCTTCCCAAGGTTTGCATTCGAAGGGTTAATCTCACATCTATATCTATCTATCATCTCTAAAGCCGCATTCAATTCTGCAGCTACCTTTCCCGCAAGGTTTTCATTTCAAAGGTGATCTCATATGCTTTTGTGTGTGTGTGTTTGATTCCAACTCACATTCCCAGCTGAACGTTGGTCAACTTGCCCACCTTTCCATTGCCACAAGGTCTCTCACCTTTGCCTCCCCCCCCCCCCCGCGGTGGGCACGGGGTCTCTCGGTCATAGTGACAGATCAAACTCCCTTCTGCCCCACACTACCTCCCACACGAGAGCGTTTCTTCGATGTGCCAGGAGTTGCAATATGCTTGTCTTGTATCTCGGTGGCATTTTTTGAAAAAGGGGTGTGTGAGAGCGGGTGGTTGCTAAGGCAACCGAGGCTTAGGGGAGTCTCGCGCCAACGTAGCAGCGCCGGCTTCTCTGAGCAGGGGCTGGATGGAATATTTGTGCCGCGGCATCTCGGCAGAAGCCAGCATTCCTCCCCCCCTCCCACCTACCCCCCGCCCTCACGGTGCCCACTGCTGCCGCGGGAGAGCCAGGGCTCAGAACTCGCCCGAACGGATGCGCATCTTGTCCCCTGACCGTCCCGGTAATTTCCTCCTCCCTCTGTCTCCCCGCAGGGGTTCCTGAGCCGGCGCCTTAAAGGCTCCATCAAAAGGACAAAGAGCCAACCCAAGCTCGACAGGAACAGCAGCTTCCGGCACATTCTACCTGGCTTCAAGAACGTGGACAATGAAAGGTGAGGGGCCCGGCGGCGCGTGCATCTGTGGGCGCCCAAACGAGGGCACTGGTTTCCTTTCCCTGCTGCCTGGGTCGTGCGCTCACCTCAGGCCAAATCCAGAGCGAAGGGCCGGGCTGATTAGCTGGTGGCGGCTCATTTAATTACACCAAATGATGGTTTAGATTCGTTCTTACCTCACGCTTCCTTCGCGAAAATTTTGTTTTATGCTTTTGCGTATACGCGTGTTGCAGAAATACGTCCAGTGTAAATGGGGAACCTGCCTATGGCGCGGTCGGGGAGAGGCAAAATGAAACCCTCGGTTTCCGACCAGCTTGTTGAACTGGCACTGGAAATGCAAGAGTGCGGGAGATTTACGGTGCATTAAGAATCGCCCTTTCCTACTGATGGATGTGTTTGATTAGCAATGAGGCGCACATCTCCCACAGACAACTACTGTGTGGTGGGTTGGGATCTTGGTATGTGGTGCCAAGGGTCATTGAGACTCCCCCCCCCTCCCTTGATGTACCAGAACAGAAGGGCAATGTGGATTTTTGTGATACCTCGGTTTATGAACTTAATCCGTTCCAGAAGTCCATTCTTAAACCAAATCCGTTCTTAAACCAAGGCGCGCTTTCCCTAATGAGGCCTCTCGCTGATGGTGCCCTTCCACCATTTGGATTCCGTTCTTAGACCGAGGAAAAGTTCGCTAACTGGAACACTACTTCCAGTTTTGCGGAGTTCGTAAACCGAATAGTTCGTAAAAGGACTGTTCTTAAACCGAGGTACCACTGTATCTAGAAGGGTGTGTTGTGGTTAGATCCAAAGGGATGCGTTTTGCGTGCACCAGATGAGGCACGTGATGAAATATTGAGCAAGTTGTGACAGGTCTCGTATCACCTTGTTTGGGAGCTTATCGGATTGTTTTCGGATTGTGGGCATAGGTGTAATTGCCACAACCACCCCAATACCTTGAGTGACTTTGTTTTTCAACTTGGGGGGGGGTTGAGGTCCAAGAGAGTTGTTCAGAGTGACCCTATTCTCCATTTTTATTTTGAAGGGGAGGGGAGAAGACTTGCTTGCTAAGATTTGGTGAAAATATTTCTGTGAAGAGGAGCACAACATTCTAGTCCTACCTTGTCCACAGAATCCGGTGCTAATCTGTGGGTTTTCCTATCAGGGATGCTTAATTATCCAGGGAGCTTTCAAGCAAACATGGTTGTTCCAAAATTTCATCTGGGTGCCCTGCTAAGTGCTGCTGCTGCTTTTAAAAACAGCAGCTGCACAACCTGTGTCTGTTTTAGGGGCATCTGAGGTGTGGCATAAGTGTAGGAACCTCTGAAAGGGCACCTTGGTTTGTGCCTAAGAGAACATAACCTCTTGTAAGCCTGAATATCTGGTGGGTTGTTATGGTCAGTGTGCAGGCAAGGTTTCTGAGTTGGCATCTGGGACAGGGAGGAAAGATCCAATGCAGCAGTTGGGTGTGTGTGTCATATTTGCCTGTGTTATTTGGGATATCAGCAGCAGCATGCCAGGCAGATCGTTAGGATGATGGATGATGCTGGAGAGGAAGGTGCTGTTGAAATAGTAACTATTAGGTGCCTATGCAGAAATGCACAACTTTGATCTCCGTGCGAACTGGAGGGAGGCAGGAAAGAGCCACTTTGCTCCTTTTGGGGGAGCAACCGGCCAGTGCCAAAGCACATCTGGTATTTTAAGTCAATTTCATTTGTTTCTGCTCATTTCTAAATAATAATTTGAAAATTGGAGTGTGGAGGGAGTGTGTCTCCCATGCATCTGGAGACAGGAGCAGGACTTCCAGCCCAGTTTTCAGTAGCGTTCTCCCCTGACACTTCTCTTCCTTTTAAACAATCAAGCACTTCTCATAAACACCTGCCTTCAGTCCTGTCCCACTGACTGCAGACCCCATTGACCACAGGTGAGCTTTCTCTGTCGCCAGCCGTGTTGTTCCCACAAAGGCAGTCGTGTATATTCCTTCATAGATTTCACAGATTTCTCCCCCCTCCTTTTTTCTGCCTGCCTGCTTTGACCACGCCCAGCTTCCCTTATCCACGGTTGGCTTAAATCTTTTGCAACATGAAGAGCTGTCTGCAATAGAAATGGTCCTTTCATGGGAACAGGCAGCCCACCTGAGTGCACACACATCCACCTTTTGCATTGACTGTGTCTTGATTCTCACCACCTCCCAAACAAACAAACACACACACACACACACTTTCCCAGCTCACCTTTTGGAAATCTGGCTGCAGCCACCATCTTGTTGATTATTGAGTAAGCTCCTTCAGAATCTCCGGTGGGCTAATTTTTGCTCTTGTCTGCTGAGCATTCAGAAGCACAGTGTAGACTAATAGTGTTGTGGGTGCGTCTTGAGGAGCAAGCTGGGGAACAATGCAACAAACAAAAGGTGTTTTGTGATGTCTATGCACAGAGAAAACCTGGGTTTTGCAACCTGTATGCCTTATATGCAAATTAAGCACACTGGGTGGTTGGTTGGTTGGTTTGCTTAGATATTTGGGGAAATGTATCACCTCCTTTTCAACTTTGAGAACCCAAAGAGGACATTGTGTGCATTCCATTTCTCATTGATGCATAATTTACACAAAATTATAAATGGGGAGGGGGTGGAGAAGTGGGTGTGGCACTGGACCTCTGTCTTTTAGCCCCTGAACATGCTGCTCAGCTTCACAACTTTGGACATGCCACCAAGCATTGCCCTCATGTAACACTTGGAAATTTGCCTTTTCAGTCTTAAGGACTAGAATCTTGGTTGATTTGCTTGCTCATTTTAAAAGAAGCTAAGAATATCACATAGGGTGAATTCTGCATCTGGTCAAAGAAAAGGGGGGCGGGGGAATCAAAATCCTGTATGATGAAGAGGAATGGTTTTAAGGGGCTGAAAAGGAAACAGCTGCACAGTGCATATGGTTTGATCAAAAAGACCCTATGTGGTTTTCCTTCCCCTAGCAACTATGGTATTGGGAGAAAAGAATAAAGACAGGCCATTTGGTCCCTCTCTGCAGAAGGTTCAGCTCAGGGCAAGTCTCTGTGGGAGGTGTCACTGACTCATTCAGTCCAGCAGAGAGCAGAGATGCCTCATAAACACCTGCCCACAGATGAGACCTTCTAATACGTCTCTGTATGAGTCGCTGGTCTGATCATCATCCTCCCTTCTGAGTTATGCAAGGGCAACAGTGAGGCCAAGGAGGAGGTAGCTGGCAGCCAGGGCCACTCCCTGAGCTGGTTATAAGCAAGAAGGCAAACAGGTGGGAGCTGGCTGATTGCAGAGTGAGGCAGGACCCCATTTGCCCTAGTGGTCCAGCCTGCACCAGTGATGGTAGCCCAGCCTGAAGGGCAACAGGGTGGGGAAGGCTGGAATCGACAATACCAGGCTGGAGGGAGAAATGATCTCACCTGGCAGGCTCCTGTGTACCTTGTAAGTGTGAGTTGTTGTCCTGCAGAGTTCACCTCCATCCTGAGTTTCCTTCTCCAGGAATTCAACACCTGAAGTGGTTGCATATTGCTCCAATAGTGTGCATTCATGTCAGTGGGTGCACACAAATGCTAAAGCACCATGCCAGGCATAGCTTGCCATTGTGCTTATTTATTTATGATTTCATGTTGTGAAATTTGTATACTACTTGACTGTGAAACAAGAACCTCAAAGCATTTTGCAAAAAAAGAATAAAGCGATAAAAATTGTATCAATGAAGCCAGTTTAAAACAATCAGAAAAACAATTAAAACTGACAATAAACTAAAAACAGCTGTCAGCATTCTATATATCTGGGTAGGCTGGCACAAGCACACGTGTTTTTAGCAGGCACCAAGAAGAGCACAGAGAAGGAACCTGCCTGGTGTCAGCAGGCAGAGAGATCCACTGCGCAGGTGTAGAGAACAATTTCTCACAAATGTGGAGCAAGCATTATGGGGGCCATAACAGTGCTACTTCTGCAGACTGAAATGGTCCTGTGGGCATGTGGGTGAAGCAATCTCACAGGTCTATTGGTCCCAAGCTGCAAAGGACTTTTTATAGTCAGAATCTGGTCCTGTAGAAAATCAGCAAGCAGTGCGGGTCTCTGAGCACACGACTTATATGCTGACAGGGTCTCACTCTTTTATACCCTGCTGTTGCTGAAGTATTTTTCAAACCTATTGATGTATGATTAGGTTCCGCCCCCTTCCCAATTTGGCCTTACAACTCAGTGGGAGGTAGACAGCCATAGAGCCTAACAGATTCAGGGACCAGTCAGAGGGGTAGATATAATATTGAGCCAAGGGAATAGTGTGTGGGAGGTGGGCCAAGAAGAACTGGATTGGCAGCCAACTTGTGACCTCTGCCTCAGTTTCCTAATCTGTAAAATAGGAATCAATTCATTTTTCCTGGAGCTACACCAGATACGGATTGCCTGGCATATACATTGCATATGCCATATTGTGCTGTCTAATAATTGGTGCTTAATCTGTAGTTTGTGGGAGTTTTCAAGAACATTCCTCTTTTCTCCCATGAAGGGTATGGTCTAGACCAGGTGGCCATCCCAATGTTGGTTGACTGCAACTCCCATCAGTTCCAGCAAGCACAGCCAATGGACAGGGATGATGGGAGTGGTAGTTCAGCAACATCTGGAGGGGGTGTTAAAGGTTCCCCAAATCTGCTGTAGACCAAACCTCACTAACATGGTGCCTTTCAGATGTTGGTGGGTTACAACTCCCTCTCATCAGAGTCTGTTCTGGAGGACATTACAGCTTGATGGGGGAAGAGGGATAGAATCATAGAATCATAGAGTTGGAAGAGACCACAAGGGCCATTGAGTCCAACCCCCTGCCAAGCAGGAAACACCATCAGAGCACTCCTGACATATGGTTGTCAAGCCTCTGCTTAAAGACCTCCAAAGAAGGAGACTCCACCACACTCCTTGGCAGCAAATTCCACTGTCGAACAGCTCTTACTGTCAGGAAGTTCTTCCTAATGTTTAGGTGGAATCTTCTTTCTTGTAGTTTGGATCTATTGCTCTGTGTCCGCTTCTCTGGAGCAGCAGAAAACAACCTTTCTCCCTCCTCTATGTGACATCCTTTTATATATTTGAACATGGCTATCATATCACCCCTTAACCTCCTCTTCTCCAGGCTAAACATGCCCAGCTCCCTTAGCCATTCCTCATAAGGCATCTTTTCCAGGCCTTTGACCATTTTGGTTGCCCTCCTCTGGACACGTTCCAGTTTGTCAGTGTCCTTCTTGAACTGTGGTGCCCAGAACTGGACACAGTACTCCAGGTGAGGTCTGACCAGAGCAGAATACAGTAGCACTATTACTTCCCTTGATCTAGATGCTATACTCCTATTGAAGCAGCCCAGAATTGCATTGGCGTTGATGGGGGAAGAGGGTGGGCACGAGGCTGGTCCCAACTTTGAGCAGGTGGTGGAGCTGGGTGTTCTTTGTGGGTTTTCTTCATGTAGCTCAGAGTTAACTTCCTCCACCAGGAGGCAGTGATGGCCACCAACCTGGATGGCTTTGAAAGAGGATTGGACAAGTTAATGGAGGAGGAGAGGGCTATTGATGGCTGGCAGTCACCATAACTTGGCTCTGCCTCTACAGAGGGAGGCAGCACTGCTTCCCAGTTGCTAAAAGTCACAGGAAGGGAGAAGGTTGTTCTTATGCTCAGGCCCTGCTTGCCGACTTCCCACTGGCATCTGGGTGACCACCATGAGAACAGGGTGCTAGGCTAGATGGACCCCCTTTGACCTCTTCTTCTTATGAGCTCTCTGTTTGCACCAGGAGAAGGGGGTTGCGTCGGCTGGTTTTTTTGCTGTGCAAGCCAGATTTCTGGAACTGAGAGCCGCCTCCTCGTCCGCCACTCCCCGTCAATCCTTTGCCCGGTCAAATGGCTCGTTAAGAGCGAGCAGAGGGTGGTGTTACGAGAGCGGCTGTTTGTTAACAAGCTTCCTGGCACACTGATTGATGGCCAGTGCTGGCGTGGAGCTCTTATCAGGCCGCACTAGATGGTTCATCTCTGCTCTCGGCCACTTCAATACCAGGCTGCAAATCAAGCCCCCTTGGCAGCAGTGTGCAGGCCTAATTGGGAGAACATTTCTTCCGTGAAATGCATGTGGAGGAGAGACATTGGATCTCAAGGCCAAGCTTGGAACTGACTCAACTACCATAGCGAAGGAACAAGGGGGAAGGGCTTAATTAGCCAAGGCCAACGGATTGTGCTAAACTGACCTTTTTGTAGCAGCTGCAGCATCTTTTCTGATGAGATTAATCTCTTTTCTGAATGCGGATCAAAACTTGATAACTCACCATCTTATTATTATTTTCTGTTGTATAATTTTTTAATTAATTTTTTCAAACATTTTCACGGTCAAATGATTACACGGTTTCATAAGTTGATTCCCCACCCTTGCACTGTTTTTACTCACACCTTTTCTGCTGCATTATATCTTTATCTACTACTCAATTATGGTTGTTAACTCTTATCTTGTTGTATTGCATTTATATCCCAACTTTTTTTAAAAAAAGTTTTTTTATTCAAAATTAAAACAAGACATATTATCCAAAAACATATCATCCTTGTTTTCCCCCCATTTTTCCTCCCTCTCCCCACCCTCCCACACAAACCCCACCCACGACTTTCCTCACTTCCAGTCTATGGTTTCTCTAAGAATGCTGTTTTTTGCATGTTACAAAGTTGTATTGATGCTCAGACTATTTAGGTGATTATTATCAATAAAAAGTTTGTGAATGTTTATTCAAGACCTGCCAAGGAGTCCAGTTCACTTTGTTGCGTCTTCAGATACTTTGTGAAGGGTTCCCATTCATCTTTAAAGTCACAGTTATCCTTGTCCTGTAGGTTATATGTCAGTTTTGCCAGTTCTGCATAGTCCGTCAATTTTTCTTGCCATGATTCTTTAGTTGGGGTTTCTTCAGTCTTCCATCCTTGCGCAACCAGAACTCTTGCGGCCGTTGTCGCATACATGAAGATGTTTTTCAGCTTTTTTGGCAGATCTTTCCCTACAATCCCCAGCAAAAATGCCTCGGGTTTTTTTAACAAATGTTAAATGGAACATTTTCTTCAATTCATTTAATGCATTTATATCCCAACTTTTCCTCCAAGGGGCACAAGGTGGTATACCCCTTCCTCATTTAACCCCCTTAACAACCCTTTGAGGTAGGATAGACTGAGAAGCAGTGACTGGCCCTCAAGATCACCAAGCAAACTTTATGTGGCTGAGGTGGCGCTGTGGGTTAAATCACAAAGCCTAGGACTTGCCGATCAGAAGGTCGATGGTTTGAATCCCCGCGACGGGGTGAGCTCCCATTGCTCGGTCCCAGCTCCTGCCAACTTAGCAGTTCGAAAGCACATCAAAGTACAAGTAGATAAATAGGTACCGCTCCGGCAGGAAGGTAAACGGCATTTCCGTGCGCTGCTCTGTTTTGCCAGAAGCGGCTTAGTCATGCTGGCCACATGACCCAGAAGCTGTACTCCGGCTCGCTTGGCCAGTAAGGCGAGATGAGCGCTGCAACCCCAGAGTCGTCTGCAACTGGACCTAATGGTCAGGGGTCCCTTTACTTTTACCTTTACCTCCCAGGTCCTAGCTTGATGCTCTAACCAGTACACCACCACTGGCTCTGTAGAGAATACTAAGCTCTGTGGACCATGGATGGACTGGACTTAACCATCCAGGGATCCTTTACCTTTTTTAAAAAAAAATGCAGCTTCCTATGTCCTTAAGTAAACAGTCAGCATGGAGAGTTTTGCATGCATCTCAGGGGAGAGCATGTGTAGCTTGGCATCCTAAGTTTGAGTCCTGTTTCTGCACATGAGCAGAAGAACGTAAGAGCTGTTTCGTTGGTTTGGGCCAAAGGTCCATCAGCATTCAGTTGCCAGCAAAGTTGTCCGTGGAAACTCACATACCAAACTGTGTAAGGTCCCTAGTAGCTGGTTATCAGAGGTAGAGTCTTTTAGATAAATAAATGAAAAGTACACAGAGAGAAAGAAAAGAAAGGCGCAGATTATGTGCATAGTGCCATGCCTTGTTGGGTCCTAGTGTGATAAAACTAAGTGTCAGCCATAAACAACGAGTAGAGCATTAAGTAGTGAAGTGGTAACATCCTTATAATTGGTCCTGTTCAATTACAGTGGCAACTGTAAATGAGGGCAACCAGCCTCTGGTCTTCCGCTAACCTTCCAGATCCAGATCCTGTTTCAGATATACAGTGGTACCTCAGGTTAAGTACTTAATTCGTTTTGGAGGTCTGTTCTTAACCTGAAACTGTTCTTAACCTGAAGCATCACTTTAGCTAATGGGGCCTCCTGCTGCCACCATGCCGCCGCTGCGCGATTTCTGTTCTCATCCTGAAGCAAAGTTCTTAACCCGAGGTACTATTTCTGGGTTAGCAAAGTCTGTAACCTGAAGTGTATGTAACCTGAAGTGTATGTAACCTGAGGTACCACTGTATATTTGCTTACGCTAGTCCATGGGTAGGCAACCTAAGGTCCGGGGGCCGGATCTGGACAAATCGCCTTCTCAATCCGTGGACGGTCCAGGAATCAGCATGTTTTTACATGAGTGGAATGTTTCCTTTTATTTAAAATGCATCTCTGGATTATTTGTGGGGTATAGGAATGCGTTCATATATATTTTTCAAAATGTAGTCCTGCCCTCCACAAGGTCTGAGGGACAGTGGATCGGCCCCCTGGTGAAAAAGTTTGCTGACCCCTGTGTGGCTAGTCTTTAGCCAAAGCTTTTGGAGCCCATTTCATCAATTCAGTAAGCCTGGTCAATAAAAGCAAGAACAGTGGATGATCAATGGCAATCAATTAAGCAATAAAAGCAGGAGAGCAACTCACACTAGAGATCAGCAATGCAACTGAGATGTAAAAGAGGAGCTGCATCCCAAAACCCTGTATCTCTCACTTCAGATGTAATTATTATTATTATTATTATTATTATTGCATTTATATTCCACCTCTCCTACAGGGTACTCAAAATATTTTCTAAGCCCCATTTTTTCCCCTCACAGCAACTCTGTGAGGTAGGTTAGTCAACAAGATACAGTGGTACCTCGGGTTACAAACACCTTGGGTAACAGACTACACTAACATGGAAGTAGTACTTCGGGTTAAGAACTTTACCTCAGGATGAGAACAGAAATTGCACGGTGGCAGCGGGAGATCCCATTAGCTAAAGTGGTACCTCAGCTTAAGAACAGTTTCAGGTTAAAAGTGGACCTCCAGAACAAATTAAGTTCATAACCAGAGGTACCACTGTAATTTTCTCCTGTGACAACCCTGTGAGGTAGGCTGGGCAGACAGGTGAGTGACTGGCTGAGAGATACTGGCAAGGCAGCAACCAGAGAATAGCACTGGGAGAACTGGACTCCTTTGAAAGTCATTTTGAGAGCAAGTGCGGTGTAGTGGTTAAGAGTGGTAGTCTCGAAAACTGATCGAAGGGTTGTTAAAGAATAAGGATAAAACAAGGATGTGGTGAAAGGGAGGTATGGGGAAGTCAAATTTTGTTTGTTGATGTTTGTTTTTGATGTATGTGTTTTTCTTTTTTGTTTGGTGTTTTGTGTATTTTGTATGTTTTGAAAATCATTAAAAATTATTATATATATAAAAAAAGAGTGGTAGTCTCGTAATCTGGTGAACCGGGTTCGATTCCCTGCTCCTCCACATGTAGCTGCTGGGTGACCTTGGGCCAGTCACACTTCTCTGAAGTCTCTCAGCCCCACTCACCTCACAGAGTGTTTGTTGTGGGAAAGGAGAATGTTAGCCGCTTTGAGACTCCTTAAGGGGAGTGAAAGGCGGGATATCAAGTCCAAACTCTTCTTCTTTTTCTTCTTCTTTGGGAGATGGTGGGCTCTCCTTCCTTGGGGGTTTCCAAGCAGAGGTTGGGTGGCCATCATCATGGATGCTTTAGCTGTGATTCCTGCATTGTAGGAGGGTCCCTTCCAACTTTACAATTCTATTAATTGTGCCTCAGCTCCAGGGCACAATCCTGTCATCGGTGTGCTTATAGCATCTATGGGTAGCCTTTAGGAGCAGTCACTGGGAATTTGGGAGCAAAGTCTCATCAATACATTGGGGATACCCATTCTCTGGTTCTCCATAGCATCTGAGTCAGCAGAGGCTACGTCTGGTCTGGAACGTTGTCTAGAAGCAGTTGGGCAGTGGATATGGGCTAATAAACTGTGCTTGAACTCTAAGTGGTTCCAGTGTCACCTGCCTATCCTGTTGGGGTTACACTTCCTCTAGGCCGGGCAGAAAAACCTCCAAAATTCCTCAGAAAAAGAATTGTCTTCTCAGAAATGTTCAAACACAAGCTAATAATAATAATAATAATAATAATAATAATAATAATAATAATAATAAATTTATATACCCCACCCTTCCTGGTTCAAAAACCAGGCTCAGGGTGGATAACAACAAATTTCAAACACTTTAAAATGCTTAATTATAAAAGCAGCATAAAATACATTATGCATTGATGTATCCATCCTCAAGACATTGGCTCCTCCATCTCCATCTCCACCACCCTCTGCCCTCTGGGATTCTCCAGCTTCCTCAGAGGACTTGGTCCTCTTTTCCCCACGCCCCAGGCCTAGAGCTCCTCACCTAAATGCTCACACAGAACAATAGAAGTGCAGTGTTGGAAAGGACCCAAGGGTCATCTAGTCCAACCCCTTGTGGTGCAGAAGTCAGATGACTCCCCTCTCTCTCAGAAAACCTTTGTAACAACCCTTAACTCCACATCCGTTGCCAAAACCAAGCTTCAACACCTCTCACAGAAATGAAAACATTTCCTTCCTTTCTTTACCTCCCTCCCTCCTCACCCTCCATTCTCTTTTGCCACTCTGGACCAAATGTTGGATTGTAAGCTCTGTGGGGCAAGGGGCCTCTGCTCTTTAAAGTGCCACTGCGCACATGGATGGTGCTCTGTACAACTTCCCATGTGTAGAAAAATGTGAGGATGTTGTCACACAGCCACCACTGGGGGACCTGTAGTACCGCATCACAGTTCTGCATCTACAGAAAGAAATTGACTTGGGAAGGTGAGAAGTGAGCTTGCAGTTCTATGGGGTGGCAAGGGAAAGCTCCAGGGGGCTAATATGGGAGGCATGGCGAGGGTGGGGGAGTGTTGGTGAGCTGAGTGAGCAGAGGTAATAAAGAAGCAAGCAATGTTCAGGGCATGTGGCTTTCAGCAGAGGGCCCTGGTTCCGTTGCAATTTAGGCATACGAATACAGAGGTACCTCGGGTTACATACACTTCAGGTTACAGATGCTTCAGGTTACAAACTGCGCTAACCCAGAAATAGTACCTCGGGTTAAGAACTTTGCTTCAGGATGAGAACAGAAATCGAGCAGCAGCGGCACAGCAGGAGGAGGAGGCCCCATTAGCTAACGTGGTGCTTCAGGTTAAGAACAGTTTCAGGTTAAGAACGAGCTTCCAGAACAAATTAAGTTCTTAACCTGAGGTACCACTGTAACAGCTTTCTGCTTCTTTGGGTTCAGGATCAGCTAGACATCCTCTTAGAGCAGGGTGAGCATTGGTCATGCTGGCAGTGTGATTGGTGGGAGTCCACCAACATCTGGAGAGCCACAGTTCCTCAGCCACAACCACAACCTCCCAGTGTTTTCACAGCCATGCATCTCATGGCAAGAGTGCCCACTGGTGTGCTGCCGCTGGGCACACCTTAGCAAGAACTCTGACCTCCCTTAGCGGCTGGTAACAAGAACATCTTGCCATCCCTTTGCTTGCAATTTATGCTTGAACTTCCTTTCAGAAAAATGGGATTTGCTTCCAAACTCGCCATCCATCCTCTTTCTTTCTTTCTTTCTTTCTTTCTTTCTTTCTTTCTTTCTTTCTTTCTTCCCCCTGGCCCCTGCAACTTCGTTTGTTCCCCCCATTATCCCTGGGGCCACCATCTCCTCCACATTTGTCCAAATGCAACTAATCTCTTTTAAAAGAAAGAAATAATACCCGGATGATTTAATTTACTGTATCGACCTCTTTCGCCAAGGCTGCTGGGCTGCTGGGCTGCCGAGATTTAATTTGGAAGGAAGAAGTCCTTAATTATTATGAAGCTGTGCAGTTCTCACCACCGCCCCCCCCCCCTTCCTCCCCTTCTCAAGTTCTACTCGCAGATATCATTCTAGGCGCGACAAATGTCCTCTGAGCATGCAGCCAGTTGTTAAATGGATCTTGGAAAGAATACAGCGGTGAATTAATTAATAGCAATGAATGCTTTTCCTAGCAGGTTTTTATTCCTCAGGCCTCTGACCTTTCCCCTCTCCTATCAAAGAGCCATTTCAAATGCCTGGAACGGCAGCAGAGAACGCTGGGCTGGGGAGCTGCTGGATGCCTTAGAGCAATCTGTTCCCTTTCTCTCTCAGCGCTTCTCATCTTCTTCTAGCGACTGAAAGAGATACTGCGAGGCAGGAGCTCACAGAGCGCCAGTCGATTCACACACAGGCTTGCATCTTCAGCCCTCCCTGGCTGCGGTTTCCAGCACTGACCTGAATATGCAGATGGGGAGGCTGTAGCTCAGCGCCAGAGCATCTCTAGCTGATTCACGCCATAGTGCACAAGGTACAGTTTCTCAACACTGGATCAGCTCACAGTGGAATGTGAGAATTAGGGACTCAGTGAGAATTCTTTTGGAATCTGGCATGTCTGCTACCCCAGGTTCAGTTTCCTTGCGACGAAGGTCATCAGAGATTGTGGTGTCTTTAGGATATGTGGTTTTATTTACACATCTATACAACCTGAGCATGAGATGGAGGGGCTCACAGCATCAACACCCCATCGGGTCTTGCTTCTCCATCAGTCACAGTTTTGGATCCAGCACAGAGCAAGCGTGTCTCTGGGTCTCCAGCTTCCAGCCTGCTTTTTTCAGCTCATCTCCCACACACCACCCTGGCTCTTGTTCTCCTACCTAGCAGCCAGGTGAGGAGGGAGAGGAAAGACCCGTCCATCAGCCTGGAGGGCCTCCTCCCTTCACTGTAGCTCTTGCAATGGAGCCCATCCTTTTGGGATGTGGATGAGGACACTGCAGTGGCCAGCCAAGGCCATCGTCTTACAAAGAAACTTCTCTGGCTAGTTCCGCAGTAGGATCCTCTCTTTGATTCTAACCCTCCCCGGGTACAGGATCCTAAGAATTGGAAGGGAGACACGGCATCATCCAGACTCACCTCCCAAACCCACAACATCATGTTACTATCCCACACAAAAGCCTTATTAGCTGAGCCCCAGTTCTTTTGAGCTGATTCCTAAATTTCCTACTCTCCCTTCTTCTTGTTTTCTTCTCTTTTTTGTAAATAATTTTTTATTGATTTTCACAATTGAATTCCACATTTAATGACAACAGTACTTTTTTCCCTACCCCAACCCCCAAATTCACAAATACCTTTTTCAAAACCTTATCTTTGAGGTTCTTTAGACCTCATGACTTCCCTCCATTCCCTCTTCTTGGTTCTTTATATAGACAAAATTATTCTGCATTTCTATATTCATGCTTAGCCAATTATTATTTCTCTTAATTTATCCAAATTTCTACTGATTGCAAGGAGTTTACTCAAGTCCTACTGATGTTTCAACCTATTTGCAATACCCTGCAATCGAACAATAAACATTTTTCCCCCTAACTTTAGCATACTTAAATTTCACCGGAAGGCGACTATCTGTTGAGTCAGATTTGAAATCCTGCTCCCCTTCCTCCCAGGCTTTTCTCAGTCTCAGAGGCTGTAGTTTCAGCCTTGTTCTAACTCCCAAGGCACCCCCAACTGATTCCTGCCTGTCCCCCAAACCATCCACCTGTACGCTAGACATCTCCTGCTCTTTCTTCATATCAGATCCTTGCATGGCCACCTATTCCGCTTCTGTTTCCTTTGTCGACGGTGCTATCTTAATAATCAGTTCTGTCATCATTTTAGTATTTTTATCCATTCGAACTAGTAATTCGTCTGTTAGATTTTCTAAATTTTCCTTCATCTCTTTTATCAGCTGTCTTTTCAATTCTGAAGAAAGCACCACCCATTCAAAATGGGGCTTATGTCCTGTTCGGAGACCCTTCTGTCCGAACTTAAAGTCATCAATCAAACAGCGCTTTCTCAGTAGACAACTTTTCCTGTACTTTCCCACCCTCCTAACCCTTTCCCCTCCAGCTGTATTACCTAGTAAAGGACCCCTGACCATTAGGTCCAGTTGTGACCGATTCTGGGTTGCGCTCTCATCTCGTTTTATTGGCCGAGGGAGCCGGCGTACAGCTTCTGGGTCATGTGGCCAGCATGACTAAGCCGCTTCTGGCAAACCAGAGCAGTGCACGGAAACAGCGTTTACCTTCCCGCCGGAGCGGTACCTATTTATCTACTTGCACTTTTGACATGCTTTCGAACTGCTAGGTTGGCAGGAGCAGGGACTGAGCAAATGGAGCTCACCCCGTCGTGGGGATTTGAACCGCCGACCTTCTGATCGGCAAGTCCTAGGCTCTGTGGTTTAACCCACAGCGCCACCCGCATCCGGGTACGTTTACCTAGTACATTTATACAATTTAACATAAAGTCCACGTTTCAAATTAATTCTAGTTTTTACAGATATTTACTTTAAAAAGAAAACGAAGAGCAGTATGTCCAAAAAGAATTCAGCTTAATTATCCAGGGGAGAGTACTTGCTTCTTATTAGACCTATTTTCTTAAAATGTCTCAGAATGATGTGAGAGATTGCAAGCAGTTAAAAATCCTTATGATTTCCTCCTTTGAAGGGGTTTCTAACAGATCCAATCCTTCCAAAATTCCAGCCTCTTGCTTTTTTCAGTTCCACTTTAGAGCTCCAGTTTGTCTTTAGAAAAACAAGTTCAGACTTCTATAAGTCATTGCAACCCAGATATATAATTCCATACATTCCCCCAACAGAGTGCACAATAAGTTTGTTCCAGGTTTTCTCTGCTTGGTTCAAATTCACCAAGGGCTGTAGATCAAAGTCAAGTCCACAATTGTAAATCTGATAAGTCAGTAACTCCAATAAAAAGCAATAAAGAATGGGTTTCAGTTGTTTTTACTCCAACTTCCCCATCAGCAGACAGTATCCATAAGTATCATAAAAAAGATTTAGTAGTAGTAGTAGAAGAGGAGGAGGAGGAGTTTGGATTTGATATCCCGCTTTATCACTCCCCTTCAGGAGTCTCAAAGCAGCTAACATTCTCCTTTCCCTTCCTCCCCCACAACAAACACTCTGTGAGGTGAGTGGGGCTGAGAGTCTTCACAGAAGTGTGACTGGCCCAAGGTCACCCAGCAGCTACATGTGGAGGAGCGGGGAAGCGAACCCGGTTCACCAGATTACGAGTCCACTGCTCTTAGCCACTACACCACACTAACCTTTTCACTTGCAAATTGTTTCCATGCAGTAATAGTTACCAATAAGATGGGGGTGGACTTCCTTTTTACTCCTCCGTCTGGTGCCGAATTCCACCTAATTAATTCCGAAAGTATATCTTCTTTACCTTTCCATCAGCTTAGTAGAAATTTTTGGAAGATCTCTTCTTCAGGCTTGAGCGGACGCTTCACTCCTTGCAATACTGCCATGACCACAGGCTCGATCACCGCACAAAAGGAGTTTTGGGGTTGCACTCTCCAGCACAAAAGGAGTTTTGGGGTTGCAGGAGAGCCCTTTTGTGGTCTGCTGGACCTCTCAACACCCTGAGACCCTCTCAGGGCTTTTTGGGGGGGTGCGCCTTCCCTTGGTGCTTCCCCCGGTTTCTCCGCGGGACTCAAGTCCGTCAGACAATTGGACTCGTGCTCCTTTCCGCCATCTGCAGAAACCAGAAGTCCCCTTCTTGTTGTTTTCTTCTAAAACACTTTTTCACGGAGGATAAGGCTGTCAGTTATTATTAGCCAAAATGGCTATGCTCTGCCTCCATGGCCAGAGGTAGCAGTGCTTGGGAATCCCGGTTGCTGGAAATCACAGGAGGGGAGAGATCTCTTGTGCTCCGATCCTGCTTGTGAGCTTCCCACAGGCATCTGGTTGGCTGCTGTGAGAACAGGGTGCTGGACTAGATGGGCCACTGGCCTGATCCATCAGGGGTCATCTGAGGTTCTTCTACTTCCAGGGCTGTTGGGCATGCTGTGTCTGGAGCTCAGCCTACACTCGAGTAGGACCCGTCATGTGATAGACAAATATCCCATGACTGCAAATCATGGAGCAGGAATTCTAACATGCTGCCTGCTGGAGCAGTGAGACCCCAACCAACGACCCAAATTTAGATTTGTTCACAATCTAAATTTGCATCTAGCTGGCATCCATCTGTCTTG
The DNA here is from genome assembly GCF_964234715.1 of Podarcis melisellensis. Lineage (NCBI taxonomy): Eukaryota > Metazoa > Chordata > Lepidosauria > Squamata > Lacertidae > Podarcis > Podarcis melisellensis. Next base: position 2,654,948 of record NC_138547.1, on the reverse strand, counting down.
GGAGACCATGGAGGAGTGCAGCTTTGCAGGTGAAGTCAAACTGTTGGAAGATTACAGCACCTGCTGTGGTTGTGGAGGATGATACACGAGAGACGTGTTTTGTTGCAGCTGGGGCAGAGAAAGGAGTCCAGTTGTACGCCTGCAGATGCATACGTAAATTTGCATCTACAATGTTTAAATTAGGTAAAGGTAAAGAGAACCCAGCGCCTGCCAACCTAGCAGTTCAAAAGCACCTCCGGGTGCAAGTAGATAAATAGGGACCGCTTACTGGCGGGAAGGTAAATGGCGTTTCCGTGTGCTGCGCTGGCTTGCCAGATGCAGCTTGTCACACTGGCCACGTGACCTGGAAGTGTCTGCGGACAGCACTGGCTCCCGGCCTCTTAAGTGAGATGAGCGCACAACCCTAGAGTCTGTCAAGAATGGCCCGTACGGGCAGGGGTACCTTTACCTTTACCTTTAAAGAGAACACTGCCCATTTGGTCCAGTCGTGACTGACTCTGGGGTTGCGGCGCTCATCTCGCTTTACTGGCCAAGGGAGCCGGTGTACAGCTTCTGGGTCATGTGGCCAGCATGACTAAGCCGCTTCTGGCAAACCAGAGCAGTGCACGGAAACGCCGTTTACCTTCCCATCGGAGCGCTACCTATTTTTCTATTTGCACTTTGACATGCTTTCAAACTGCTAGGTGGGCAGGAGCAGGGACCGAGCAACAGGAGCTCACCACGTCACAGGGATTTGAACCACCAACCTTCTGATTGGCAAGTCCTAGGCTCTGTGGTTTAACCCACAGCACCACCCGTGTCCCAACAGGAGGCAATGATGGCCACCAATTTGGAGAGCCTTGATGGAGGTTTGGACAAACCCATGGAGGAGGAGGAGAGGAGCCACAGTTACTGCGCTGTGCCTCCGTGGTCAAGAGGCAGCGAGGCTTCTGAATACCAGATGCAGGAAAACACAGGAGAGGAGACCTGCTCTTGTGCAAGGATCCTGCTTGCTGGTTTCCCACAAGCATCTAGTCAGCCACTGTGAGAACAGGACTAGATAGCTCATTGGCCTGATCCAGCTAATGGCTCTTCCCACCTTCATAAGCGTCATCTGCCTGGATGAACAAGGACTGACCTTGCCAGCCTTATGCTTTGCGCATGAGCATCACGCTGGTAAAGGCTATGCGAGATAAACAAACTGTATCAGACAATCAGTTCTTCTTCTTGCATTATGATGTTCCCTAAACAAACCTTCACTTCAAAGCCACTCTGTTGTGTTCCTCTCTAAACACCGGCTGGAGGGATTGGGGCTTAATCTGCTTGGCCTTCCCAGGTGACAGAAGGGCTCAGCTAACATGGAAACCATGATCCAAGGTGCCTGAAGCAGCTCAGCCAAAAAGCAAGGGGTAGGAGGATGAGAGAGGCAGGTGTGAAGGTGTAGGTCCCGCCCTGTGGAATGCCTTCTCATCAGACGTCAAGGAAATAAGCAGTTATCTTATTTTTTATTTATTTTTAAAGGTAAAGGGACCCCTGACTATTAGGTCCAACTCTGGGGTTGCGGCGCTCATCTCGCTTTACTGGCCAAGGGAGCCGGCATTTGTCCACAGACAGCTTCTGGGTCATGTGGCCAGCATGACTAAGCCACTTCTGGCGAACCAGAGCAGCGCACGGAAACACCGTTTACCTTCCCACCGGAGCGGTACCTATTTATCTACTTGCACTTTGACGTGCTTTCGAACTGCTAGGTTGGCAGGAGCAGGGACCGAGCAAGGGGAGCTCCACCCTGTCGTGGGGATTTGAACCGCCGACCTTCTGATTGGCAAGTCCTAGGCTCTGTGGTTTAACCCACGGCGCCACCTGCGTCCCAACAGGAGGCAATGATGGCCACCAATTTGGAGAGCCTTGATGGAGGTTTGGACAAACCCATGGAGGAGGAGGAGAGGAGCCACAGTTACTGGGCTGTGCCTCCGTGGTCAAGAGGCAGCGAGGCTTCTGAATACCAGATGCAGGAAAACACAGGAGAGGAGAGCTGCTCTTGTGCAAGAATCCTGCTTGCTGTTTTCCCACAAGCATCTAGTCAGCCACTGTGAGAACAGGACTAGATAGCACATTGGCCTGATCCAGCTAATGGCTCTTCCCACCTTCATAAGCGTCATCAGCCTGGATGAACAAGGACTGACCTTGCCAGACTTATGCTTTGCGCATGAGCATCACGCTGGTAAAGGCTATGCGAGATAAACAAACTGTATCGGACAATCAGTTCTTCTTCTTAGATTATGATGTTCCCTAAACAAACCTTCACTTCAAAGCCACTCTGTTGTGTTCCTCTCTAAACACCGGCTGGAGGGATTGGGGCTTAATCTGTTTGGCCTTCCCAGGTGACAGAAGGGCTCAGCTAACATGGAAACCGTGATCCAAGGTGCTTGAAGCAGCTCAGCCAAAAAGCAAGGGGTAGGAGGATGAGAGAGACAGGTGTGAAGGTGTAGGTCCCGCCCTGTGGAACGCCTTCTCATCAGATGTCAAGGAAATAAGCAGCTATCTTGTTTTTATTTATTTATTATTTTTAAAGGTAAAGGGACCCCTGACCATTAGGTCCGGTCGCGGACAACTCTGGGGTTGCGGCGCTCATCTCGCTTTACTGGCTGAGGGAGCCGGCATTTGTGCTCAGACAACTTTCTGGATTATGTGGCCAGCATGACTAAGCCACTTCTGGCGAACCAGAGCAGCACACGGAAACGCCATTTACCTTCCTGCCAGAGCGGTACCTATTTATCTACTTGCACTTTGTGCTTTCGAACTGCTAGGTTGGCAGGAACAGGGATCGAGCAACGGGAGCTCACCCCGTTGCGGGAATTCGAACCGCTGACCTTCCGATCGGCAAGTCCTATGCTCTGTGGTTTAACCCACAGTGCCACCCATGTCCCAATGTTTAAATTAGCACATGGGAATTTGTGCCCTGGATCTGTGCCCCACCTAGGCTTTTGAGGACCTAGCAATGACCCCACGTCTGTGTTTGGGTATCTGTCAGCTGTATCCACATGCCTCAAACCTCTACTTATGTCCGCCTCTGCTTGCTTCCATTTCGCCCAACGTCCACAGCAAACCCAGAAGTACCAGCAGGTTTGCCACCATTCACACATTCGCAGGAGCGGTGATCACTGTTTGCGCATGTGCAGAAGCGGCAATTGCCATTCATACATGCACAGAAGCAAGTAATTGCTGCCCGTGCCTGCGCACAATGGCACCTCTCCCAGCGACCCGTTTCAACCTCTGGACGGACCTCCAGAACAGATTATGGTCGCAGGTAGAGGTTCCACTGTACTGAGTCAGACCACAAGACCTTTAAACTTTAAGGGATTAGCTCTGCAAATGAACAGGCAATTGCAAAGAACTGTGTGCCTCCTGAGCATGGGCAGATTGCACTTTCTCCCCACTGAGTAACCAAAATCAGCTGCTGCGTACATGGCATTAAAGAGAACAGTGTTAAGATCAGGGTGTGGGATTTGCATGCAACCTTGAGCAACCCAATTTTTTAAAAGCAAAAGTAAGCAGCCAAGCCAAAGGCAGATGGGGAAATGTTTGGAGGGGCAATCTATCAGTTCTTAAAGTGCCTGAGCCCTTAGGCCAAAAAGGGAAAGGGTGGGCCTTGTGGGGGTGGGGAGGGAGGCATGTGTGGAAGATTCAAAGGCACCCTGAAGGTTGCTCCCTGTCCCCATCACACCTGTATTTCCTTTCACCTTGTTGAGGCATCTGCAGATCTGCCGCTTTTAATGTAACACTTCTCAAACCAGGGAGCTTAATTGCTGGTCTCTAATTAATGACTGTCTTAAAAGGTGATTGTCAAGCAAGGTGAGGGAAGAGGGCAGCTTGGTGTGAGGAAACGTCTGGAAATCGCCCGCTGTCTCTCTATGTCTAGAGCTTCCATAATCATTATGGGCTGCAAGTCAGTTATATTTAATGCTTTAAAAGTCATTAATTGCTCCACCCTGAGCTAATGAACAAATGAAATGTAAATATGATACAAAACCTCATTGCCCATCCTCTTTTGAGGCTGTCAAAGGGCGAAAACAATGTGACTCAGATAGGATATATTGGCATTTATTTGGTTTTGTTGTGCCAGTTTAACTGTCATGGCTGCCCGCAAAGAATCCTGGGAACTGTGGTCTGGCAGGGGCACCTACCCAGCCTTATTTGGAAAGAGGGAATGTCAGTCATGCAATGCTGTCTGCCTAGCTGCCTTGCAATTTGCAGTGCCAGCCTAAGGCATGTTCACTTCAAAGCAAGGTTCACTGAGAGGAGTGGGATTTCCTTCCTGGTAAGAGATTGGCTCTCTGGTTTGCATTAATGCCAATTGCACCTCAGGGACAAACATCATCATCATTATCCACAGTAACTCAGAGCAGGGCTTTTAGTGCATCTGCCCCTGTTCTGTGGAATGGCATTCCTGTTTGAGGTTCCCTAGACGCCCACAATCTGCACTTTCCAGAAACAGTTGAAGAAGGTTTCCAACAGGCTTTTCCAGCTGAGTGTGTCTTTTTCACAAGTGTGCACTTGTTAGGGTTAAATGTACTGGTCGCTTTCCGGCACTGAACTGTTTTAAATGATCCTGTGTGTAAACCACCTTGAGACTGGTGGTTTAGAAATCCATTGCAATAATAGCAGTAATAATAACTGCAGTTGCTGATGAGCCTTCTGTATAGCTGATGCTTTACACAGGTGCCTTTGTGTTAAGATCAGTGCAGAAGACTCTGCCGGTGGTTCCTGCAGTGAACGAAGGGCGCAATACAGGGTGCTGAAGAAGAGACCGATGAGTTGAGTACTTACGTAATCTATTTTAGTATCTTGGTTTTGTCTTTACCCCTAAAATAAAAAATATATTTTAAAAAAGTAAACTGCCTTGTGTCCATTTCTGGTGAAGCATGGCATAGAAATATCTTAATTAATAAATGACCTCTGTCCCTGAGCCCAAGGAGCTTACAGTCTAAAATAGGCATTGGGTGAGCTGGCATTAAAACGAGGATGAGGCATATTGCTGGAGGGAGAGAGGTCTCCTGATGGCTCTTTGGAAATGGTTGCTAGATTGAATTGTTGTGTTCAGAGGCACCATATCACACACATACACAAACACCTACTGGCTGCTGAAGTTATATTTATTGGGCATTGAGGGAGGCACAGAGGGGGTTGGACTGGAGAGTCCTTTGGCTTGGCCTAGCAGGGTTCTACTTATATTATTATTATTATTATTATTATTATTATTATTATTATTATTATTACATGATAGTCAGGAATGGAACATCCATGTGAAGTGGCAGTCTACCCTTGAGGACCAGATGGTGCTAGGGGTGCAGGGAAGAGGGATGCTGCCTCTGTGTTTTGCTTGTTGGCTTCCTGGAGCCAGGCCACTCTGGACTTGATGGACCTATAGGACTTACATCTTCCTTATTAAGATTTAGGGGATTGTTTAGCATCACTGGGTTTGCAGAAGAGGAAAATTTCACCCTGAAGAGCTAGCTCATTTTCTGGAGTTCATAATAATAATAATAATAATAATAATAATAATAATAATAATATTTTATTTATACCCCGCCCTCCCCATCCAAGACCGGGCTCCGGGCGGCTAACACCAGATATAAAACAATTGATTAAAATACAACTTAAAAACAAGATTAAGTACAACATTAAAATGCAGCCTCATTTCAGTAGAAACTCAAATCAAAAACTTTTGGGGGATGAAAACGTCAAATCTTCACCAAGGCCAACTATCCAGACTGGTCCTACATGGCCAGAAAAAAGCCAGGGAAGTCCCCAAATAGGAGTTCCATCACAGAAGGAGAAAGGGAAAAGGAAAGAGGGAGAGGGGATCAAGTTGATCCCAAGCCAAAGACCAGGCAGAACAACTCTGCCTTACAGGCCCTGCGGAAAGAAATCAGATCCCGCAGGGCCCTGGTCTCATGAGACAGAGCGTTCCACCAGGCCGGGGCCAGTGTTGAAAAGGCCCTGGCTCTGCTTAAGGCTAATCTGACTTCCTTAGGGCCCGGGATCTTAGGGTGTTGCTGTTTATGGACCTTAAGGTCCTCCGTGGAGCAGACCGGGAGAGGCGGTCCCATAGATACGAGGGTCCTAGTCCGTGAGCACAAGCTTCCCATTCTCCTGTCCCATTATGACAATATCAAGCCTGTGGCTCATTGAGCACAATGCAGCCCCGATTGCTGAATGGTCTGGGTTTTGGTGCCTGCTTTGGCTGCTGATGGGGGCGGGGGGAGCAGGACAAGAAATGTGGGGTGGGGGGTGGGCATTGCTGTCGTGTGCAGGCCACAAGGTGTGGCTGGGGAGCTGCCCCCAGCTCAGTGAACCACGTGCCGCATTGGCCGACTTTGCATGAAGCAGGCATGCCTTCTTTTGCAGACAGTTTTTGGACAATATAATCAGATGGCAATTTGCCTCTACTTCACACACACTTGGATCATTTTCGAGTCACAGAAGCAGAGGCTTCTGGGAACACAGATTTTCCCCATTGTGAGCTCGGAGTCGGAGACAGGTTTTTAACAAGGCACCCCTCTGGCAGTACACAGCCACCCTCCGCCAGTGCTGCCGCCTGTGCCAAGGAAATAAACCAGGACAGCCTTGGAGGCAAAATGCAGTCAGTGGGTCTCATTTGTAAGCAGAAGCATGTCTGCAGGAACTGTGCTTGCATGAACAAAAGCGGCCAACTTTCTAGAGTCCTGCGGCAACTGCTGTGTGTGTTTGTGTGTGTGTGCGCGCGCGCGTGTGTGTGTGGAGACTGCCTCTCCTCTGACTGTGGGATTGTAATACAAGATGCACACCTTCGCGCCACCCGCGGGGCGCGCCCAGGGCGGCGGCTCCACCTCCCGGGGCGGAGCGCAGGCGGTGGAGTACAGGCGGCGGAGCCAGCAGGACAGCTCGGGCACAGCAGCACCGCAGCCGGAGGGACGGAGCGCGCGATGCCCACGGCACCTCCGACGCCCTCGGCCCCTGCCGGCCCGGCCGCGCCCCCCTCTCCCGGTCCCAGCAGCAGCGGAGGTCCCGTCGGCTCCGGAGACGTCCAGAACAAGCCCTGGAAGCAGCTGGGGTACATGGTGCAATGTTCGCCCTGTGTGGTTTCTCTTCGCATGCGCTGCCCCGTGGTCCAGCTGGCTGGCCATGCAGGCAACTTCAGATCCGGGGGTTTTGGCCGCATCCTGAAGAAGTACTGCCCCGGCGAGCAGCAATGCCTGGAGCGCCTGATGTGCGACGCGCTGCAGCCCTACGTCCCGGCCTATTATGGGGTGGTGGAGCGCGATGGGGAGACCTACATCCAGATGGAGGACCTGCTGTCCGGCTTTGACAAGCCCTCCATCATGGACTGCAAGATGGGAGTCAGGACGTACCTCGAGGAGGAGCTGGAGAAGGCAAGGCAGCAGCCCTGTCCGCGCAGAGACCTGTACGACAAGATGGTAGCTGTGGACCCAGCAGCTCCCACGGCGGAAGAGCATGCGCAGAGCGCCATCCTGAAGCCCCGCTACATGCAGTGGAGGGAGACCCTCAGCTCCACCACCACGCTGGGCTTCCGCATCGAAGGCATCAAGAAAGCGGATGGCACCTTCAACACCAGCTTCAAGAAGACCCGCCAGCCGGAGGAGGTGACCCAGGCCTTCTGGGACTTTGTGGACGGAGACAAGAGAGTCCTGACCAGCTACCTGGAGCGACTGAAGGAAGTCAGGCTGGCGCTTGAACAGTCTGAGTTCTTCAAGACACACGAGGTAGTGGGCAGCTCTCTTCTCTTCGTCCACGACCAGAGGGGTCTGGCACGGGTGTGGATGATCGACTTTGGCAAGACAGTGCCGCTGCCCAAGAATCAGACTCTGACTCATCGCCTGCCCTGGCAGGAAGGCAACCGCGAGGACGGCTACCTCTGGGGCCTGGACAACCTCATCGCCATCTGGGAGAAGATGTTGGGGAAGTGAGCCAGGAAGATGCAGCCGACACGTTGAGACGGGGGCTGCCTTGGCTCCCCAGGGACTCTGCTGTTTAATTTATTCAGCCAGGTATGCTACTGGAACCAGGGGGATACAGGGCCCGTGGAGGAACTGGAAGAGCACCAGGGGCCTTTTGGAAGAGGCCAGCTGGTTTTTGCACCGCTAAGTTTATTTATTGGCGTCGCAGATGTGGTGGAACCTCCCCCCCCCCCCGATTGCCATTCTGCACGTCGTGGACAGTAAAGACTTTTGGAAGGGGCCAGCTGGTTTTTGCACCGCTAAGTTTATTTATTGGCGTCGCGGATGTGGTGGAACCTCCCCCCCCCCCGATTGCCATTCTGCACGTGGTGGACAGTAAAGACTTTTGGAAGGGGCCAGCTGGTTTTTGCACCGCTAAGTTTATTTATTGGCGTCGCGGATGTGGTGGAACCTCCCCCCCCCCCCGATTGCCATTCTGCACGTCGTGGACAGTAAAGACTTCCATGGGCCAAGACAGAGAGCTCACCAGGGGTGTTGGGACTGAGTTTGGGATGTGGGATTATTGTGGTGCACGGTTTAGGGTCAAGACTTTGAACCACAGTGCTGGCCATGCCCATTTCCCAAATGTCGGGAGAGACTGAAAAGCGGGGTGAGCCACAGCCTGGAGGCCTCGGTCAAGTGAAATACTTGCGTTTCTCTTCAGGGTTTGGGGAGTAAAGGGAAACTTGTTCCTTCTGCTTTGACTGTTAACTTTCCTGGTGCCCAGATAATTCTGCCAAGGCAGACAGGAGCAGTTTGTTGCTTTTACAACCTGACGCACCAAAGGGCTTGGGGGAGAACACCTTCCCCAATCGCTGCAGAAATAAATGGTGGAGTTCCACTGCCCCCCCCCAATTGCTTTGGCAGTGCCAGGCTGCCTATTTTTGGGGTGCTGAATTTGGGTTAGTTTTAACAAGCAGAAACCAGCGGGTAGGATCTCTCTGGGTGTGTGGGTGTGTGGGGGTTTTTTTAATGGTGGTTGGGAGGGGATTGTGGCTGTCCTTCGGCCCACTAGAGAAGGGAGCCACTCCTCTGTATTTGAATGTATGTGTTTCTGTATTTGAATATGTGTTTTTATATGAATTTCTGTATTTGTATTTCTGTATATGTATGTGTTTGTATATGGGTTTCTGTATTTGAATGTATGTGTTTTTATCTGTAAAAAAGTTGTTCTTTTTTTAAGGGACATAAAGAATTACAAGTGGGAAGAAAAAAAGATCCACAACTTCGTTCCAAAACATTTCTTCTCAAAATGAATGTGCTGAGAACCAAAGAAGAGAGAGAACCAAATGCTGGATTGGGCAGAGCACAGCCATAGCGGCTTGTGTCCATTCATAGCCTTGAATGTACACAGAGGCTTTGCACTCAGCGTACATGGTCCAATCTGTGCCCCGTTGCCACTGGCAGAATCTTTTATTAAATTGTTTACCTTGCCATACATTAGCCTTCTCCTCCTTTCTTCCACCTTGGAACTAAAGGTGGAGTACGTATGGTTCCCCACTTACCAGTCCCAGACCTGCTTAGCTTCAGCAAAGTGGTGGTCTCAGATGCCTTTGGACCACCACCCTGAGACCTTGCCAGGAAGAGCAGCAGAAGCGGGCACACAACAATTTTTTATTTATTTAAAATTGCGTTGAGGCAGCCTTTCACTGCTGAAAATTACAAGGCAGTTTAGAAAAGAAAACCAGCACATTATAAAGCATAAATTATAAAGCGTTGCATACTAAGGATCAGTGCCCATAATTTTTACTAACCAGCAGAAGACCTGCAGAAGTGTTTGTGGGGGGTGGGTATTATTCATTAGTCTTTGTTTTTGTTTCATTATGTATGTTGTGTTCTCATTTTGTAAGCTTTTGTTGTGAACTGCCCTATGATCTTCAGGTGAAAGGTGGAGGGAAAATTTAATAAAGGTTGGTGTGTGTTTTAATCAGTTCCCCGGCAATGATTTTAATTTTTTGGAATGATTTAAATAGTTTTTAACTGTTATAAATAATTTTAGTGCTTGATTCTCTGGCAAACTACTTTGAGGTTTTCGTTCGTTCGTTTATTTGTTTGTTTGTTTTTACAATCAAGAAATGTGTAAATTTTATGAAACAGATAAAAGAAATTATAAAACAGGTCCATTGCACAAAGGCCTTCCTTCAAATCTCCACAAGATCTATCTCTGTTAGATATGGCATGATTGAAAGGGCCTTCTCAGATGCCCTCAGAAAAGGGGGACCCATCTATTGGGGTGCTCTCTCAGGTAGCATAGCCCTAAGATGTTCAAAGCATTAGAAGTCAATTAGCTCACAGCTGATTGCATGCATTTCACAGCTACCGGTAATTGCATGCACTGGTGTGATAGGCACACAGCAAGATGTTCCACTAAGATGTCCACCAGCAAGGAGAGGTATTGACCTACTGTAGCAATGGGAGCTCAGCAATTCCTGGTTCTCTAGGGAAGACAGTGAGGCCAGCAAAGACAAAAGTCAGCACCTTGGAGAGATACCCAGATCTGAGTTCAAAACCATAGACAGTGCTCCCATAGCTGAGGCCAGGCATCCAAGTTCTTTCAGCAAGGTCCTGGAGCAACTTGGGTTCTATAGCAAGACTAAACATTAGGAAGAACTTTCTGGTGGCAAGAGCTGTTTGACAGTGGAACAGACTACTAAGGAAAGTGATTGACTCTCTCTCCTTTATTTGAAGTTTCTAAACAGAGGTTGGGTGGTCATCTGTCAGGGATTCCTGCATTGCAGAGAGCTGGACTAGATGGCCCGTGGTGGTCCCTTTCCATTCTACAGTTATATGGTTCTATGACTAAGGTAAAGGTAAAGGGACCCCTGACCATTAGGTCCCGTCGTGACCGACTCTGGGGTTGCGGCGCTCATCTCGCTTTATTGGCCAAGGGAGCCGGCGTACAGCTTCCGGGTCTGGCGAACCGAAGCAGCGCACGGAAATGCCATTTACCTTCCCGCTGGAGTGGTACCTATTTACCGGTATCTACTTGCACTTTGACGTGCTTTTGAACTGCTAGGCTGGCAGGAGCAGGGACCGAGCAACGGGCGCTCACCCTGTCACGGGGATTCGAACCACTGACCTTCTCATCAGCAAGTCCTAGGCTCTGTGGTTTAACCCACAGCACCACCCGTGTCCCGTTCTAAGACTAGCTGATCACTAACCAGAAGTTCCACTCCCTGAGTGCTTCCTTCTGGCCATTTAGAGAGCTGATGCCATCTGTAGCCATTGGTTCCTTGAAGTTAATGAGGTTTCCAGCTGAGGAGATATTTCCTTGATCCCTCAAGGAGTCTGTGGAGCAACCATCAGGTTCTGGCAGCAGAGGCGTCTCCTTGGAGGAGAGGAGGTAGACTTTGCTGCCTGCCAATATAGAGGGACACAGGAGGTGTGTGACTCCATCTCCTGCTTGCAGCTGTGTTTGCTGGAAGACCCTGCCTTTGAGAAGTTGGGTTCCAAAATGTATTTGCGCCTTGACCCTTTTCATTTGTTCCCTCCCTGATGCCCAGTTTCCCAGCAGCTTAAAATTAAATCAAGTGATGCCAGACTCTCTCCCCCCCCCACACACACACCCAAACCGGGCAAAATGTCTGAGGCATCACCTCAGTTGGAAGGCATCCAACAGAAAAGATCAAGGCTGCCCCAAGCAGCTATATGCAAATGGCGCTGTTATAATTGGCTCTCTGTGTCTTGCAATTAGCCACGAAACAGATAGCTGCCATCCCTGACCTTTTCCCTATGCTAGCAAGGCCATTGTTTGGCTGCCCTGCTTAATTGCAAAAATGTAGCCTCGAATCACGGATGCAGATAACTCCCCCCGTGTTGTTGGCCGTAATTTGATGAGACATTGCGACAAGGGAAGGCGTCTCCTACCAAAAGCACAAAACTAATAAAGCATGAAGTGGCGGTAGTGAATCACACACACACACACACACACACACACACACACAGGTACTCATAGAAAAGAAGAGGGAGAAGCGTTAATTTCATGTCTCGTCTCTCTGATATTCGCTCTTGCAAATGTTTGAGTATGTGGCTCTGCTCTTTGAGGGATGCAGAAGCTTATGGAGTTGCTGCAAAAGTTCTGGTTTCAGGAGGACTAGTCCCTTGAGCAGGGCCAGAATAGGTAGAGCCAGTGTCCCAGACATCACAGATTTATCTTTCAGTCGGCTTGCTAGATGAAATGGCCCCCCTGCTTCCTGTCTTAGCCAGCCCAGATGCCTCCTACTTTTTGCTCAAGGGGGCTTACATGGTTCTTCCCCCACCCTGTATAATCCCTACAGCAACCCTGTGAGGCAGGTTAGGCTGAGATGCAGGTGACTGTTCCAGAAGGTGTGTTTTATGGCTGAGTTGGGTAGGGGGCTTTGAACCCTGGTCTCCCCCAGGTCCTAGTCCAACACACAAACCAATATCCAAACTGGCTTGGCTATTAACCCCCACTCCCCCAATGTTTGCCCCCTGCCCACTCCAATACAGAGCTGATACACAAAGGTAGACTGCCCCTGGGCATGGAGGCTCCATTCACATAACCACGGCTAGCAGTCAGCAAAGGCTGGGGTTTTTTGTGGGTTGGTTTTTGTTTTTTGCACGTTTTATGATAACTAGCTCCCTGGCACCTCACACTTCGGTGACTATATCTGTCCGGTCTTGTTCGGCCTTATTCCCGAAGGATTAGATGCTAGCAGGGAGGGCTTGTTTAGATCCTGGTGACATCTAGATTCCTGTTTGTCTTCTTGACAAACCCACACTGTGCAACAAACACTCCTGCCGCAGCAGGGAACACAGTCTGTTGTGACAATGTCTTGTCTACGGATGATGACTGTAGAACAAAGACATGCCTACCCCCTTCAGAGTTAACAACCCAGGTATTAAACCAACCCCCAGACTTTGCAACAAGCTTCTACTTACCATGTTCACTGCGTAACAGGGGTGGATGGCAATCATGGTGCCCTGCAGGCCTTGTTGGACTACAACCCCCATCAGCCCCCGTCTAGTATGCCCAAAGTCAGGGAAGGAGGGAATTGGAGTCCGGAAGTGTCTGTCTTCTGTCCTAAGGTATTGGTGCGTGCATATGGCTGCTCAGGGCTGACTTCATCCTTTTGAGGTGATGCCTCAGCCATTCTGCCCCATTTGGGTGTGGGGAGTTCTGATTTATGGGAAAGAGCATTCCTGACGGCAATGCAGGTTTCCTTTGCCAACACTCACCGTTGCCCATCTGATTCCTACTACTTGACACAGCACACACATCAACAGCAGCTCCTAAAGGGCACAGAAAATGCACACACACACTTCTGGTGACTGAGTAGGTCTGAGGGACAGCAGGGGGGGGGAGGATTCTGCTAGGCCACCCCTCTCAGCCACCATCTATTTCTCCGCTCCTGGCATCTCTGCACACCCAGGCCCTTCCTCCTGCCCCACATCTTGTGCCCCTTCCCCACCTCATCTCCTGCACAGACTGTTCCCCTTCTTTCAGCCCTTGTGGGGGGCACAAAACCCCATAAATCACTGCTCCCTTCCCCTGAGTCAGCTTCTGGCCCCATGGCCTCCGCCACGCAATCCCCAGCATCCTGCCAGTCCCTGGTGGGCGACTCAACCATAATGAACTAGAAACTTTAGCCTTTTTAAAAAAGAGAGAAGGAGTAGGTCAGTGCTTTCATACTTTGCATGACTCACAAAATCCTGACCTCTGGGCATTTGAGTTCAACACTCGCCTTGGGCTTTGGACAAGTGTTCGCAGCACCCCACCCCACCCCATTTTCCTTTCAGAGTCCCTCCTTCCGCCATTCATCCCAGCCTTCACTGACTCCCTCCCTCGTTTCCTGTTGGTTCTTAGGAAACTGTCTCTGGGTCTCAGTGAGCCTCTGTGCAGCTGAGTGGCAGGCAACCCCCATGCTGTACGCAAGAGATTACATGCCTCTCTGCTTGTAAGCCTTTCGACTTCTTTCCCCTCCGGGGTGCAGGGAGCCCTGTGTAAGATGCCTGCCATTGTGTGGCAATTATCAAGCGCTTTGCATAACTCTCTGGCACCCGGCATAATGAATCCCCTGCTGTCCTTGGTGCAAGGGGCTCTTGTTCCAACATGGATTAATGCCAGCAACCTGTAGCCTCGTGATCAGATGGCTGGTGCTTCCAGATTGGTGTTCAAAATTAGCCCTCTGCTGTGGCTGCAACCCCAACCCAGTTACCTGCCCTTGCCTTCCTGCTACGACACCCAGGCCCTGTCTGTGGGTTCCCTGTTGCCCTCTTTGCCCCATTCGTTTTGCCAGCTCTGTATCCTGCCACCCATGGATCCTTCCTTCAGTCTGCTGACTCTCCTTCCTGCAAAACAGGGTCCTTCTTCATGCAGCGCATGCAGCGCATGGAATTTGCTCCCATGGAAGGCAATGATGGCCACCAATCTAGATGGCTTTAAAGCAGGATTGGACAAAATCATGCTGTTGATGGACACTAGCCATGATGGCTATGCTCTGTGTCCACATTCAGAGGCAGCAATGCTTCTGGGTAATAATGAGAGTCCTCCAGGATGCTGGACTTGATGGGCCATTGGTCTTTTCCAGCAGGCTTTTACTGTGTTCTCCACACAGCCCCTTCTCTCTGCAGCCCCACCCACTGAGCTGAGGTTCCCCATAGAGTGATCCCCTCTTTTCCTCCTTGGCCATTGTTAGCCCACAGCTCTTCTACAGTTTCTTGATTCTCCAGACCACTGCCTACTCTGTCCCCTGACCTATCTCCTGCCCTATGGAGGGCTCAGATTCAGGCTACTCACACTCAGGGGAGGAAGAGCTCTTGGTACACCACCATGGCTCTCCCATCACCTTCTGATTCTGGGGGCAACTCCCTTGTAGCATCTTTGGCTGCTTAGCCACACGGCTGCAGATTCAGCAACAGGCCTTTTGAAAGGGTGTTGCTTGAAGAGCTGTGATTCCTGCATTGCCCGGAGTTGGACTAGATGATCATTTGGGTCCCTTCCAACTCTACAATTCTGTTATTCTAGGGCAGGGGTCAGCAACCTTTCTCAGCCGTGGGTGGTCCACCGCCCCTCAGACCATGTGATGGGCTGGACTATATTTTGGAAAAGAAAATGAACAAATTCCTATGCCCCACAAATAACCCAGAGATGCATTTTATTTTAATTTTTTTTTAAAAAAATATTCATTTTATAACACAAATAAACAACACAAACAAAAAAACAAACAATACAAACAAATTCTTGTCTTACCCTTATTTTTTCTAAACATTGTTAGGTTTGCTTTCCCAAGTCCCCCTTATCTGATTTTCATTTTACCTCATCTTTAGCAGTTTACAATATCATAATTTCTAACCATTTTTTTTTAATCACACCTGCTTTTACCATAAAAATCTTCACATTTTATCACTTACAAATAATCAGAGATGCATTTTAAATAGAAGGACGCATTCTACTCATGTAAAAACACCAGGCAGGCCCCACAAACAACCCAGAGATGCATTTTAAATAAAGGGATACATTCTGCTCATGTAAAAACACGCTGATTCCCGGACCATTCGTGGGCCGGATTTAGAAGGCGATTGGGCCAGATCTGGCCCCTGGGCCTTAGGTTGCCTACCCCCGTTCTAGGGTTTGTAGACAACTCCCTGGCCAGCCTCCTCCAGCCTTCAGGTGACTGTGGTCCTTTGCTGAGACAACATTATCCAAAGCTGAGACAGCAGGGCCCACTGGGAGTTGTCCAGCATTCTTCCTTGCTTTGTGTGCCACCATTTCCCCAGTAAGTCCCAAGCCTCTCCTCCTACAAGCAAGCTCCATCTGGGGCCCTTTTCCTTTCATCACCCCTTCTTGCTCCTGACACATTTGTGGGAGAACTGCAGAAGGAAGGTGCAGGAAGATTTCTGGATCATCGAGGGAGCATTTCAAGTTTAGGATAGTTTTGCAGGACTCCAGGGAAGTTGGGTGATTTGGGTGGGTGGGTAGAGCACAAACCTCTTGTTTTCACTAGATTCCCTTCTCAGGAAACCCCCTGTCTGTTCCTAAGAAGATAAAGAGAGATGTGCCCTGTCACAAAAACAGGGCAAGATCTTGCCAGGTTTTTCATGGAATGATGGGTTGTAAAATAATGGGAGCCAAAGGCATCTCTCTCTCTCCGCCGCCACCCCTCTCACTCTCAAAAAAAAAATCATCTGGTTAAACAAGGGGAGCAATCTCCGGAACAGTCGCTCCAGGAAATACAGTTGTGTTCCATGGTTATGTCTTTTCTGGGCCGAGAGGCAGGTGCACAGGTGCATGGTGAGCATCATTTTTAATAATGGATGGTGACATCTCCAGACAAAGGAGGACCAGCAGAATGGCGCTTCTCTTGATCGGCTGGCCGGTTGTCCCCTGAACCGGAACAATCAGAGTTGCCTTGGAAGGCAACACTTAATTTACAACACGGGGGCAGCCGGATGAACCGATAGGCAGAGTGGGCACGGGCCCAAGGCAAGGAGGGCTCAGTTTTGCAGGTGCTGAAGAACGTTCAGAGGGAGAAACACCAACAAGGCCATCTCATTTAATCCATCTGTCCTTGCTGTCTTTCCACCGGCAGGTGCAAACCTTTGTTATCACAACAGGCTTTTGGTAACAAACTAGTTTTAATGAAAAGGGATAGTGCCATACTGTTTTCATTGTAATTATCTGTATATTTTAAATAGATATTTTACATTTATATATAGTTTTAATTCTATTAGTGCTTAATAGTTTTTTAATGATCTTTTTCTTCTTCTATTTTTAAGCTGTTCCTGTTTTATCTATAAGCCACCTTAAGTTCCTGTCAGGGAAAAAGGCAGACTAAATTACTGCTGCTGCTACTACTACTACTACTACTAATAATAATAATAATAATACCTCAGAATTTGGAAGGGGATTTTTCCTTTAAAAAACCCCCAGATATATTTATTTGTAACATCACAAGTTATGATAACAAATGTCAAATAAAAGTAGAAAGAGGTGCCTAGAAATACCTCCAAGTTGGCATAGCTTTTTTTGACAACAATAAGAAACCAAGACTTTAGTCTCAGTGGTCCAGGCCTGTGGAACTCTCTGCCACTAGAGATTCAGCAAGCACCTTATTTGACAACAATAAGAAACCAAGACTTTAGTCTCAGTGGCCCAGGCCTGTGGAACTCTCTGCCACTAGAGATTCAGCAGGCACCTTCTGTGCCAAGTGTTAAATGCCCACTGAAATTTTTCCAGACCACCAGGCCTTTGCAGGCAATTAAGAGTGCTTCTCCCACAATGGTCTATTGATGTTTGCTTTTAATTCTTTTGCTTTTGACTTGTTGTTCATTTGTTATGATTTTACTTTATGGTTTTATGATTTTACACTGTTGCAAGCTGTTGCAATATTGTTCTACAATACAGTATATCAATATTTTTGATAAATAAAGACTCAGTTTCTCAATACAGACACTATCTTGTAGTCTGCCCTCTCTGGTAAGCTTTAACCATGTATACTATGTTCCAGATTTTAGTTATGTGTTCTCTCAAGGATGGTGTTCTATACATGCCCCCTCTCCCAATTCTGACAAATAATAATTCTGGCAGCAGCTCAGAGAGGGAGAGGTTTTTTCCTAACACACTCACTTTGCCATGGCATCAAAATAACCCAAACAACATCCACTCCAAGCTACGCCACAGACTTATTTCAAGGTTTTTTTTATCAGCACATTTGTGTGCAAGATATCAGGGTTCAGTTCTGTTCAAACTTAGCACGTGGGATCTTCCCAGAGTAGAGAGAGCTGATTCACCCAGCAGATTTCCAAACCACCAGATGATCCTGAATAGCCTTTGGGTCCATACATCTCTGTTGCAAGACCAGAGGCCACCTGGCCACCCCCATCAGCTTCAGAGGAAGAGAAGTCAGGCAGGAGATTCAGGGCCACTAAACTGGTCATCTACCTGAGGAGAGGGAAAGTGCATGGAAGTGCTAGCTGGATCAGGGCCTGACTGAGAGCCCAGAAGGTGTTGAGCCCCCATCTCAACATAATCTCACCATCTGAGCTGCTGAAGGGACAACTCCCTTCAAGATCCAAGCTTTCTGAACTGGGAGAATGGTCAGCTGATTGACCAACCCTTTGAATCCAGATTAGGGCAATAAATAGTTTCCTGATGTGTTCAGCTTACCTGTTAATGACTGAAGAGCTGCCGCCAGAGAACACAATCAGTGAAAAGTGAGAAAGATGCAAATAAGGCTACTGTTGGGAAGCACTTCTGGAATGTGGAAGACAGGACTTCAGTACTGACCTCTTTCTACAGTTTTTAATGCTCTCTCACATTAATTTATCTACTTAATAATTATATTCTGCTGGTCTTCCATCACGTGGATCCCATGCAACTACTGACCAAACCCAGACCTGCTCAGCTTCAGCAAGATGGCAGCCTCATGTAGTTACACATGGCCTTGATGGGCTTCATTTACAAGGACTATATATATGTATTTATAATAATATTTTTAAATAATAAAGCTTGGCTGTGTAAAAAAACACACAAAAAAACAACAACTTTGGAACAAAGTCCTTACGGTAGTTTGTTAAGTGACTTGTGGGTAGGCTGCTCCTGGATGCTTCAGCTGGAACGAAAGTGAAAGCCTTTCTGCATATGCTCAGAGGCAGTTTTTGTGATCAGCTGTCATCACCCAATGGTAGGAGAACGACCCCAGACCCTGGATCTCCTCTTGCTCTGCCTTCTCCTCTCTTCCACCCCTTTGTCCCACACTCTTGATAACTTTGGTAGCAGGGAGTGTGCACATCTCATTTTTTGTATGGGGACCCCCATGCAATCCTTGTGCAGTGTGAGAGCATCTTGATGTTACCGTGGTGGCAGAGGATACAGTGAACACACAGCAGGGCCTGCAATGCAGATGAGACTTGGCTGTTTGATTTCCGCTCGCTGCCTTTCCCAGGGCTGGGCCATCTCTCTCCCCTTTCCTTTCTGCATTCTGCATTATAATTCAGAGAATATATCTGCAGTTTCAGCTTTTAACTTGCTGGGAGATCAACCATTCTGCTCCTCTAGGCAGAAAGGGACCAGGGCCGTATTTAGGTTTGATGAGGCCCTAAACTCCTGAAGGTAATGGGGCCCTTTATATGTCCACCTGTCCTTTGTCAACAACAAATGGTCGCTAATTTTTTTTGTGTTGAATATATGCTATATGGTCATTTATGGACCTAATAGGTATCTCAAGCCGTTTGCACATAACAAAATATGTATTTTATCAAAGTAATTGTTGGACTGAAATACAATTAAGAAGAAGTATATTAATAGTGAAATGGGGGGGGGGCAAGAGAGTGGGGCCCTAAGCTAGAGCTTGTTTAGCTTATACGTAAATCTGGCACTGAAAGGGACCGGCTTAAAAACTCATTATCAACTCCTACTGCAGCTGCAGTGGCAGGAGCTCAGGTTACTCTCTTCTTGACAACGGCTCACTCCCAGGCAGCTGGGATAGGCAGAAAGACTGTGATTCGCCACCCCAGGGTTATCCCGTGAATGAATGAACTTTATTACGGTCACAGACCAGGATTTAAAAAGCATATAGATAAAATAGCAGTTAGGATTTTTTGACCGATAATTGCTAGGACAAATGAGGAGAAGGAAACAGGCATAAAACATCCGAATAAAATACAAGATTAAACTCAGATAGTGGATGGATAAAAAACTAATAATTAAAACAGATAAGAGCTAAAAAAAACCAGCAAAGACACGCAGTTAAAACAACTGTAAGAGCATAAGAACTAAAAGACTCGCAGATAAAACAGCTATAAGAGGCTGCAGAGTAGAAATAGAGGGTTATCCTGTGAGTTTTGTGGCAGAGTGGGGATTCAAACCCTGGTCTCTCAGGTCCTAGTGTGACATTCTTAACCACTGCACCACAGTGGCCTGACCATTCTATTTCCTGGAGAATTGGAACTCTAGAGATGGTAAGCCCTGCTTTTGCATTCCATATGTTGTTGGACTGCAGCTCATGAACACATGAAAAGAGCCCTGCTAGATCGGGTCAAAGGGAACCCACCTAGACCAGCATCCTGTTCTCACAGTGACTAACTGGCTGCCTCAATGGGAAACCCACAGGCAGGACCCAAGAACAAGAGCCCTCTTCTCCCCTCCAGTGGCTTCTTCCAGCAACTGGTTTTCAGAAGTGTTGCTTTCTTCAACCATGGAGGCAGAGCAGAGCCACTGTCGCTAGGAGCCACTGACAGCTCTCCTCCTCCAGGAATTTGTCCAATCCTCTTTTAATGGCATTTGGGGTAGGTTTGCGGGTTTGGCAGAAGGAGATAGGATCTGCCCATGCGGTGCCCACCTGGTGGAAACTCTAGCTCACATGGCCCTTAAATGTCAAATGTATGATGATCTCCGCCAACAGTTTCTACATCATCTATGTATTCCAACATGGAAACCAGAGACGGAGGTTATGTGCTTCTTATTACAGGGGAGAGACCAGGAGCTCACCAAGACAGCTGCTAAGTCCCTCTATCTGTTTTTTTGTTGCCAAAGCATGCTACAGGATCCTGCCCTTGCTGGAAACCCACAGAGATGAGGCAGATTGCTCGCCTCTTCTGCCCTTTGGCGGGTGAGTGTGTCGTTGGGGTGACAACGAGATCACACTGGCCTAGCTATTCTGAATGTATTCTGAATGTTCTTATGTGATGCCAATAAAGGTTACTTGACTTGACTTTAATGGCATCCAAATTGGTGGCCATCATTGCCTCCTGTGGCAGTGAGTTCCACAGTTTAACCAGGAGTACTTTCTTTTATCTGCCCTGCATCTTCCAACATTCAGCTTCTTTGGTTGCCCACCGGTTCTAGCGTTAGGAGAGAAAAGGGGGGAACTTCTCAACTCTCTCCATGCCATGCATAATCTTATAAACACCTGTCTTTTCACCTCTTGCTTGCTTTTCCTCCAAACTAAAAAAGTCTGAAGTGCTGCAGCCTTTCTTCACAGGGGCCTATAACTCCCACCACCCCTAGGCAATGTGGCCAGATCATCCATGATTCCACTGCTGGCAGCAGCAGCAGCAGCAGGGAGAGGGGTGGTTGAGGAGCGGGCAGGAGCTGCAGTAGGTAGCTGCAAGAGGGGTGAATATGGCAGCCTGGATGTGTGGATGATATGTGGATATGGCAGTATGTGCAGGTTTTCCAGGGCCAGCTGGCATTAAAATCATAGAACTGTAGAGTTGGAGGAACCCTGAGTGTCATCCGGCCCAACCTCCCACAATGCAGGAATCTCAACACGCTTCTCCCATCTAATTCGAAACCACACTGGACCCTGCTTAGCTTTGCAAATGTGCCAGAAGTTTTATTGCTGGAAGGGAAATCCATAGTATAAAGGCGCTGGGGGACATAGTGGAGTGTTGGCAAAGGAAAGGGAATGGGGGGAGGGGAGCGGCTTGTACAAACTCTTCTTCTAAGATGACCAGAGCAAGATAAGAGACCAATTAAATTTGCACAGATGACTGAGCAACTGACCAGCAGGGGGCCTTGCTCAACCTCCATCCAGCAGACTTGGACGTAAACTGGTGACCTGAATCTGTTGTTTGTTTGAATAAAGAGTTCTTATGGAAGGAAGGAGTCGTTTCGGAAGTGTGGATGGAGTTGTTTTGCCGGCATTTCTGCATTGGCATCAAAAAGGGAAAGGGTGGCTTTGAGCAGATCCATATCCAGGAGGTTGTGTGTTCAGGTCCGTGTCCCAAGACATTTGTGTCTCTTTGTGCATCCTTGTCCACAGATAGCTAGTTTTAGAACAGAAGAATCTAACTTATGCCTTCTTGCCGACACTTTAGCTGTCTAGGTGCAGAGAATTTTCCTCTGGTTTCTCACATCTTGAAGAATAAGGCCCTTAGTTAATCTGCAGCGTTGATCCGCCTGAATTATT